>NW_027258303.1:0-85783 GCF_045791955.1 Oncorhynchus clarkii lewisi | reverse complement strand
AACCTTCAGATGGATGTGTGGTTTCAGAGAGAAGCCAGCTGTGAGCCTGGGACCAGGCAGGGTGGATAAAGTGTCACCTTCAGATGGATGTGTGGTTTCAGAGAGTAACCAGCTGTGAGCCTGGGACCAGGCAGTGTAGATAAAGAGTCACCTTCAGATGGATGTGTGGTTTCAGAGAGAAGCCAACTGTGAGCCTGGGACCAGGCAGGGTGGATAAAGACTCACCTTCAGATGGATGTGTGGTTTCAGAGAGAAGCCAGCTGTGAGCATGGGACCAGGCAGGGGGGATAAAGACTCACCTTCAGATGGATGTGTGGTTTCAGAGAGAAGCCAGCTGTGAGCCTGGGACCAGGCACGGTGGATAAAGAGTCACCTTCAGATGGATGTGTGGTTTCAGAGAGAAGCCAGCTGTGAGCCTGGGACCAGGCAGTAAGGATAAAGACTCACCTTCAGATGGTTGTGTGGTTTCAGAGAGAAACCAGCTGTGAGCCTGGGACCAGACACGGTGGATAAAGAGGCACCTTCAGATGGATGTGTGGTTTCAGAGAGAAGCCAGCTGTGAGCCTGGGACCAGACACGATGGATAAAGAGTCACCTTCAGATGGATGTGTGGTTTCAGTGAGAAACCAGCTGTGAGCCTGAGACCAGGAACGGTGGATAAAGAGTCACCTTCAGATGGATGTGTGGTTTCAGAGAGAAACCAGCTGTGAGCCTGGGACCAGACACGGTGGATAAAGAGTCACCTTCAGATGGATGTTTTGGTTTCAGAGAGCAACCAGCTGTGAGCCTGGGACCAGGCAGTGTAGATAAAGAGTCACCTTCAGATGGATGTGTGGTTTCAGAGAGAAGCCAGCTGTGAGCCTGGGACCACACACAGTGGATAAAGAGTCACCTTCAGATGGATGTGTGGTTTCAGAGAGACGCCAGCTGTGAGCCTGGGACCAGGCACGGTGGATAAAGACTCACCTTCAGATGGATGTGTGGTTTCAGAGAGAAATCAGTTGTCAGCCTGGGACCAGACACGGTGGATAAAGAGTCACCTTCAGATGGATGTGTGGTTTCAGAGAGAAGCCAGCTGTGAGCCTGGGACCAGGCAGGGTGGATAAAGAGTCACCTTCAGATGGATGTGTGGTTTCAGAGAGAAACCAGCTGTGAGCCTGGGACCAGACACGTTGGATAAAGAGTAACCTTCAGATGGATGTGTGGTTTCAGAGAGAAGCCAGCTGTGAGCCTGGGACCAGGCAGGGTGGATAAAGAGTCACCTTCAGATGGATGTGTGGTTTCAGAGAGTAACCAGCTGTGAGCCTGGGACCAGGCAGTGTAGATAAAGAGTCACCTTCAGATGGATGTGTGGTTTCAGAGAGAAGCCAACTGTGAGCCTGGGACCAGGCAGGGTGGATAAAGACTCACCTTCAGATGGATGTGTGGTTTCAGAGAGAAGCCAGCTGTGAGCCTGGGACCAGGCAGTAAGGATAAAGACTCACCTTCAGATGGTTGTGTGGTTTCAGAGAGAAACCAGCTGTGAGCCTGGGACCAGACACGGTGGATAAAGAGGCACCTTCAGATGGATGTGTGGTTTCAGAGAGAAACCAGCTGTGAGCCTGGGACCAGACACGGTGGATAAAGAGTCACCTTCAGATGGATGTGTGGTTTCAGAGAGAAACCAGCTGTGAGCCTGGGACCAGACACGGTGGATAAAGAGTTACCTTCCGATGGATGTGTGGTTTCAGGGAGAAACCAGCTGTGAACCTGGGACCAGACACGGTGGATAAAGAGTCACCTTCAGATGGATGTTTTGGTTTCAGAGAGCAACCAGCTGTGAGCCTGGGACCAGGCAGTGTAGATAAAGAGTCACCTTCAGATGGATGTTTGGTTTCAGAGAGAAACCAGCTGTGAGCCTGGGACCAGACACGGTGGATAAAGAGTCACCTTCAGATGGATGTGTGGTTTCAGAGAGAAGCCAGCTGTGAGCGTGGGACCAGGCACGGTGGATAAAGACTCACCTTCAGATGGATGTGTGGTTTCAGAGAGGAACCAGTTGTCAGCCTGGGACCAGACACGGTGGATAAAGCGTCACCTTCAGATGGATGTGTGGTTTCAGAGAGAAGCCAGCTGTGAGCCTGGGACCAGGCAGGGTGGATAAAGAGTCACCTTCAGATGGATGTGTGGTTTCAGAGAGTAACCAGCTGTGAGCCTGGGACCAGACACGGTGGATAAAGAGTCACCTTCAGATGGATGTGTGGTTTCAGAGAGAAGCCAACTGTGAGCCTGGGATCAGGCAGGGTGGATAAAGACTCACCTTCAGATGGATGTGTGGTTTCAGAGAGAAACCAGCTGTGAGCCTGGGACCAGGCAGTAAGGATAAAGACTCACCTTCAGATGGATGTGTGGTTTCAGAGAGAAACCAGCTGTGAGCCTGGGACCAGACACGTTGGATAATGAGTCAACTTTAGATGGGATGTGTGGTTTCAGGGAGAAACCAGCTGTGAGCCTGGGACCAGACACGGTGGATAAAGAGTCACCTTCAGATGGATGTGTGGTTTCAGAGAGAAAGCAGCTGTTAGCCTGGGACCAGACAGTGTGGATAAAGACTCACCTTCAGATGGATGTGTGGTTTCAGAGAGAAACCAGCTGTTAGCCTGGGACCAGGCGGGGTGGATAAAGTGTCACCTTCAGATGGATGTGTGGTTTCAGAGAGAAGTCAGCTGTTAGCCTGGGACCAGGCACGGTGGATTATGACTCACCTTCAGATGGATGTGTGGTTTCAGAGAGAAACCAGCTGTGAGCCTGGGACCAGGCAGGGTGGATAAAGAGTCACCTTCAGATGGATGTGTGGTTTCAGAGAGAAGCCAGCTGTGAGTCTGGGACCAGACACGGTGGATAAAGAGTCACCTTCAGATGGATGTATGTTTTCAGAGAGAAGCCAGCTGTGAGCCTGGGACCAGGCACGGTGGATAAAGACTCACCTTCAGATGGCTGTGTTGTTTCAGAGAGAAGATATCTGTGAGCCTGTGACCAGACACGGTGGGTAAAGAGTTACCTTCAGATGGATGTGTGGTTTCAGTGAGAAACCAGCTGTGAACCTGGGACCAGACACGGTGGATAAAGAGTCACCTTCAGATGGATGTTTTGGTTTCAGAGAGCAACCAGCTGTGAGCCTGGGACCAGGCAGTGTAGATAAAGAGTCACCTTCAGATGGATGTGTGGTTTCAGAGAGAAGCCAGCTGTGAGCCTGGGACCACACACAGTGGATAAAGAGTCACCTTCAGATGGATGTGTGGTTTCAGAGAGACGCCAGCTGTGAGCCTGGGACCAGGCACGGTGGATAAAGACTCACCTTCAGATGGATGTGTGGTTTCAGAGAAAAACCAGTTGTCAGCCTGGGACCAGACACGGTGGATAAAGACTCACCTTCAGATGGATGTGTGGTTTCAGAGAGAAGCCAGCTGTGAGCCTGGGACCAGGCAGGGTGGATAAAGAGTCACCTTCAGATGGATGTGTGGTTTCAGAGAGAAACCAGCTGTGAACCTGGGACCAGACACGGTGGATAAAGAGTCACCTTCAGATGGATGTTTTGGTTTCAGAGAGCAACCAGCTGTGAGCCTGGGACCAGGCAGTGTAGATAAAGAGTCACCTTCAGATGGATGTTTGGTTTCAGAGAGAAACCAGCTGTGAGCCTGGGACCAGACACGGTGGATAAAGAGTCACCTTCAGATGGATGTGTGGTTTCAGAGAGAAGCCAGCTGTGAGCGTGGGACCAGGCACGGTGGATAAAGACTCACCTTCAGATGGATGTGTGGTTTCAGAGAGGAACCAGTTGTCAGCCTGGGACCAGACACGGTGGATAAAGCGTCACCTTCAGATGGATGTGTGGTTTCAGAGAGAAGCCAGCTGTGAGCCTGGGACCAGGCAGGGTGGATAAAGAGTCACCTTCAGATGGATGTGTGGTTTCAGAGAGTAACCAGCTGTGAGCCTGGGACCAGACACGGTGGATAAAGAGTCACCTTCAGATGGATGTGTGGTTTCAGAGAGAAGCCAACTGTGAGCCTGGGATCAGGCAGGGTGGATAAAGACTCACCTTCAGATGGATGTGTGGTTTCAGAGAGAAACCAGCTGTGAGCCTGGGACCAGGCAGTAAGGATAAAGACTCACCTTCAGATGGATGTGTGGTTTCAGAGAGAAACCAGCTGTGAGCCTGGGACCAGACACGTTGGATAATGAGTCAACTTTAGATGGGATGTGTGGTTTCAGGGAGAAACCAGCTGTGAGCCTGGGACCAGACACGGTGGATAAAGAGTCACCTTCAGATGGATGTGTGGTTTCAGAGAGAAAGCAGCTGTTAGCCTGGGACCAGACAGTGTGGATAAAGACTCACCTTCAGATGGATGTGTGGTTTCAGAGAGAAACCAGCTGTTAGCCTGGGACCAGGCGGGGTGGATAAAGTGTCACCTTCAGATGGATGTGTGGTTTCAGAGAGAAGTCAGCTGTTAGCCTGGGACCAGGCACGGTGGATTATGACTCACCTTCAGATGGATGTGTGGTTTCAGAGAGAAACCAGCTGTGAGCCTGGGACCAGGCAGGGTGGATAAAGAGTCACCTTCAGATGGATGTGTGGTTTCAGAGAGAAGCCAGCTGTGAGTCTGGGACCAGACACGGTGGATAAAGAGTCACCTTCAGATGGATGTATGTTTTCAGAGAGAAGCCAGCTGTGAGCCTGGGACCAGGCACGGTGGATAAAGACTCACCTTCAGATGGCTGTGTTGTTTCAGAGAGAAGATATCTGTGAGCCTGTGACCAGACACGGTGGGTAAAGAGTTACCTTCAGATGGATGTGTGGTTTCAGTGAGAAACCAGCTGTGAACCTGGGACCAGACACGGTGGATAAAGAGTCACCTTCAGATGGATGTTTTGGTTTCAGAGAGCAACCAGCTGTGAGCCTGGGACCAGGCAGTGTAGATAAAGAGTCACCTTCAGATGGATGTGTGGTTTCAGAGAGAAGCCAGCTGTGAGCCTGGGACCACACACAGTGGATAAAGAGTCACCTTCAGATGGATGTGTGGTTTCAAGAGACGCCAGCTGTGAGCCTGGGACCAGGCACGGTGGATAAAGACTCACCTTCAGATGGATGTGTGGTTTCAGAGAAAAACCAGTTGTCAGCCTGGGACCAGACACGGTGGATAAAGACTCACCTTCAGATGGATGTGTGGTTTCAGAGAGAAGCCAGCTGTGAGCCTGGGACCAGGCAGGGTGGATAAAGAGTCACCTTCAGATGGATGTGTGGTTTCAGAGAGAAACCAGCTGTGAGCCTGGGACCAGGCAGTGTAGATAAAGAGTCACCTTCAGATGGATGTGTGGTTTCAGAGAGAAGCCAGCTGTGAGCATGGGACCAGGCAGGGGGGATAAAGACTCACCTTCAGATGTATGTGTGGTTTCAGAGAGAAGCCAGCTGTGAGCCTGGGACCAGGCACGGTGGATAAAGAGTCACCTTCAGATGGATGTGTGGTTTCAGAGAGAAGCCAGCTGTGAGCCTGGGACCAGGCAGTAAGGATAAAGACTCACCTTCAGATGGTTGTGTGGTTTCAGAGAGAAACCAGCTGTGAGCCTGGGACCAGACACGGTGAATAAAGAGGCACCTTCAGATGGATGTGTGGTTTCAGAGAGAAGCCAGCTGTGAGCCTGGGACCAGACACGATGGATAAAGAGTCACCTTCAGATGGATGTGTGGTTTCAGTGAGAAACCAGCTGTGAGCCTGAGACCAGGAACGGTGGATAAAGAGTCACCTTCAGATGGATGTGTGGTTTCAGAGAGAAAACAGCTGTGAGCCTGGGACCAGACACGGTGGATAAAGAGTTACCTTCAGATGGATGTGTGGTTTCAGGGAGAAACCAGCTGTGAACCTGGGACCAGACACGGTGGATAAAGAGTCACCTTCAGATGGATGTTTTGGTTTCAGAGAGCAACCAGCTGTGAGCCTGGGACCAGGCAGTGTAGATAAAGAGTCACCTTCAGATGGATGTTTGGTTTCAGAGAGAAACCAGCTGTGAGCCTGGGACCAGACACGGTGGATAAAGAGTCACCTTCAGATGGATGTGTGGTTTCAGAGAGAAGCCAGCTGTGAGCCTGGGACCAGGCAGTAAGGATAAAGACTCACCTTCAGATGGATGTGTGGTTTCAGAGAGAAACCAGCTGTGAGCCTGGGACCAGACACGGTGGATAAAGAGTTACCTTCAGATGGATGTGTGGTTTCAGGGAGAAACCAGCTGTGAACCTGGGACCAGACACGGTGGATAAAGAGTCACCTTCAGATGGATGTTTTGGTTTCAGAGAGCAACCAGCTGTGAGCCTGGGACCAGGCAGGGTGGATAAAGACTCACCTTCAGATGGATGTGTGGTTTCAGAGAGAAACCAGCTGTGAGCCTGGGACCAGACAGGGTGGATAACGAGTCACCTTCAGATGGATGTGTGGTTTCAGAGAGAAGCCAGCTGTGAGCCTGGGACCAGGCAGTAAGGATAAAGACTCACCTTCAGATGGATGTGTGGTTTCAGAGAGAAACCAGCTGTGAGCCTGGGACCAGACACGGTGGATAAAGAGGCACCTTCAGATGAATGTGTGGTTTCAGAGAGAAACCAGCTGTGAGCCTGGGACCAGGCAGTGTGGATAAAGAGTCACCTTCAGATGGATGTGTGGTTTCAGAGAGAAACCAGCTGTGAGCCTAGGACCAGGAACGGTGGATAAAGACTCACCTTCAGATGGATGTGTGGTTTCAGAGAGAAACCAGCTGTGAGCCTGGGACCAGACACGGTGGATAAAGAGTCACCTTCAGATGGATGTTTTGGTTTCAGAGAGCAACCAGCTGTGAGCCTGGGACCAGACACGGTGGATAAAGAGTCACCTTCAGATGGATGTGTGGTTTCAGAGAGAAGCCAGCTGTGAGTCTGGGACCAGACACGGTGGATAAAGAGTCACCTTCAGATGGATGTATGTTTTCAGAGAGAAGCCAGCTGTGAGCCTGGGACCAGGCACGGTGGATAAAGACTCACCTTCAGATGGCTGTGTTGTTTCAGAGAGAAGATATCTGTGAGCCTTTGACCAGACACGGTGGGTAAAGAGTTACCTTCAGATGGATGTGTGGTTTCAGTGAGAAACCAGCTGTGAACCTGGGACCAGACACGGTGGATAAAGAGTCACCTTCAGATGGATGTTTTGGTTTCAGAGAGCAACCAGCTGTGAGCCTGGGACCAGGCAGTGTAGATAAAGAGTCACCTTCAGATGGATGTGTGGTTTCAGAGAGAAGCCAGCTGTGAGCCTGGGACCACACACAGTGGATAAAGAGTCACCTTCAGATGGATGTGTGGTTTCAGAGAGACGCCAGCTGTGAGCCTGGGACCAGGCAGGGTGGATAAAGAGTCACCTTCAGATGGATGTGTGGTTTCAGAGAGAAACCAGCTGTGAGCCTGGGACCAGACAAGTTGGATAAAGAGTAACCTTCAGATGGATGTGTGGTTTCAGAGAGAAGCCAGCTGTGAGCCTGGGACCAGGCAGGGTGGATAAAGTGTCACCTTCAGATGGATGTGTGGTTTCAGAGAGTAGCCAGCTGTGAGCCTGGGACCAGGCAGTGTAGATAAAGAGTCACCTTCAGATGGATGTGTGGTTTCAGAGAGAAGCCAACTGTGAGCCTGGGACCAGGCAGGGTGGATAAAGACTCACCTTCAGATGGATGTGTGGTTTCAGAGAGAAGCCAGCTGTGAGCATGGGACCAGGCAGGGGGGATAAAGACTCACCTTCAGATGGATGTGTGGTTTCAGAGAGAAGCCAGCTGTGAGCCTGGGACCAGGCACGGTGGATAAAGAGTCACCTTCAGATGGATGTGTGGTTTCAGAGAGAAGCCAGCTGTGAGCCTGGGACCAGGCAGTAAGGATAAAGACTCACCTTCAGATGGTTGTGTGGTTTCAGAGAGAAACCAGCTGTGAGCCTGGGACCAGACACGGTGGATAAAGAGGCACCTTCAGATGGATGTGTGGTTTCAGAGAGAAGCCAGCTGTGAGCCTGGGACCAGACACGATGGATAAAGAGTCACCTTCAGATGGATGTGTGGTTTCAGTGAGAAACCAGCTGTGAGCCTGAGACCAGGAACGGTGGATAAAGAGTCACCTTCAGATGGATGTGTGGTTTCAGAGAGAAACCAGCTGTGAGCCTGGGACCAGACACGGTGGATAAAGAGTCACCTTCAGATGGATGTTTTGGTTTCAGAGAGCAACCAGCTGTGAGCCTGGGACCAGGCAGTGTAGATAAAGAGTCACCTTCAGATGGATGTGTGGTTTCAGAGAGAAGCCAGCTGTGAGCCTGGGACCACACACAGTGGATAAAGAGTCACCTTCAGATGGATGTGTGGTTTCAGAGAGACGCCAGCTGTGAGCCTGGGACCAGGCACGGTGGATAAAGACTCACCTTCAGATGGATGTGTGGTTTCAGAGAGAAATCAGTTGTCAGCCTGGGACCAGACACGGTGGATAAAGAGTCACCTTCAGATGGATGTGTGGTTTCAGAGAGAAGCCAGCTGTGAGCCTGGGACCAGGCAGGGTGGATAAAGAGTCACCTTCAGATGGATGTGTGGTTTCAGAGAGAAACCAGCTGTGAGCCTGGGACCAGACACGTTGGATAAAGAGTAACCTTCAGATGGATGTGTGGTTTCAGAGAGAAGCCAGCTGTGAGCCTGGGACCAGGCAGGGTGGATAAAGAGTCACCTTCAGATGGATGTGTGGTTTCAGAGAGTAACCAGCTGTGAGCCTGGGACCAGGCAGTGTAGATAAAGAGTCACCTTCAGATGGATGTGTGGTTTCAGAGAGAAGCCAACTGTGAGCCTGGGACCAGGCAGGGTGGATAAAGACTCACCTTCAGATGGATGTGTGGTTTCAGAGAGAAGCCAGCTGTGAGCCTGGGACCAGGCAGTAAGGATAAAGACTCACCTTCAGATGGTTGTGTGGTTTCAGAGAGAAACCAGCTGTGAGCCTGGGACCAGACACGGTGGATAAAGAGGCACCTTCAGATGGATGTGTGGTTTCAGAGAGAAACCAGCTGTGAGCCTGGGACCAGACACGGTGGATAAAGAGTCACCTTCAGATGGATGTGTGGTTTCAGAGAGAAACCAGCTGTGAGCCTGGGACCAGACACGGTGGATAAAGAGTTACCTTCCGATGGATGTGTGGTTTCAGGGAGAAACCAGCTGTGAACCTGGGACCAGACACGGTGGATAAAGAGTCACCTTCAGATGGATGTTTTGGTTTCAGAGAGCAACCAGCTGTGAGCCTGGGACCAGGCAGTGTAGATAAAGAGTCACCTTCAGATGGATGTTTGGTTTCAGAGAGAAACCAGCTGTGAGCCTGGGACCAGACACGGTGGATAAAGAGTCACCTTCAGATGGATGTGTGGTTTCAGAGAGAAGCCAGCTGTGAGCGTGGGACCAGGCACGGTGGATAAAGACTCACCTTCAGATGGATGTGTGGTTTCAGAGAGGAACCAGTTGTCAGCCTGGGACCAGACACGGTGGATAAAGCGTCACCTTCAGATGGATGTGTGGTTTCAGAGAGAAGCCAGCTGTGAGCCTGGGACCAGGCAGGGTGGATAAAGAGTCACCTTCAGATGGATGTGTGGTTTCAGAGAGTAACCAGCTGTGAGCCTGGGACCAGACACGGTGGATAAAGAGTCACCTTCAGATGGATGTGTGGTTTCAGAGAGAAGCCAACTGTGAGCCTGGGATCAGGCAGGGTGGATAAAGACTCACCTTCAGATGGATGTGTGGTTTCAGAGAGAAACCAGCTGTGAGCCTGGGACCAGACACGTTGGATAATGAGTCAACTTTAGATGGGATGTGTGGTTTCAGGGAGAAACCAGCTGTGAGCCTGGGACCAGACACGGTGGATAAAGAGTCACCTTCAGATGGATGTGTGGTTTCAGAGAGAAAGCAGCTGTTAGCCTGGGACCAGACAGTGTGGATAAAGACTCACCTTCAGATGGATGTGTGGTTTCAGAGAGAAACCAGCTGTTAGCCTGGGACCAGGCGGGGTGGATAAAGTGTCACCTTCAGATGGATGTGTGGTTTCAGAGAGAAGTCAGCTGTTAGCCTGGGACCAGGCACGGTGGATTATGACTCACCTTCAGATGGATGTGTGGTTTCAGAGAGAAACCAGCTGTGAGCCTGGGACCAGGCAGGGTGGATAAAGAGTCACCTTCAGATGGATGTGTGGTTTCAGAGAGAAGCCAGCTGTGAGTCTGGGACCAGACACGGTGGATAAAGAGTCACCTTCAGATGGATGTATGTTTTCAGAGAGAAGCCAGCTGTGAGCCTGGGACCAGGCACGGTGGATAAAGACTCACCTTCAGATGGCTGTGTTGTTTCAGAGAGAAGATATCTGTGAGCCTGTGACCAGACACGGTGGGTAAAGAGTTACCTTCAGATGGATGTGTGGTTTCAGTGAGAAACCAGCTGTGAACCTGGGACCAGACACGGTGGATAAAGAGTCACCTTCAGATGGATGTTTTGGTTTCAGAGAGCAACCAGCTGTGAGCCTGGGACCAGGCAGTGTAGATAAAGAGTCACCTTCAGATGGATGTGTGGTTTCAGAGAGAAGCCAGCTGTGAGCCTGGGACCACACACAGTGGATAAAGAGTCACCTTCAGATGGATGTGTGGTTTCAGAGAGACGCCAGCTGTGAGCCTGGGACCAGGCACGGTGGATAAAGACTCACCTTCAGATGGATGTGTGGTTTCAGAGAAAAACCAGTTGTCAGCCTGGGACCAGACACGGTGGATAAAGAGTCACCTTCAGATGGATGTGTGGTTTCAGAGAGAAGCCAGCTGTGAGCCTGGGACCAGGCAGGGTGGATAAAGAGTCACCTTCAGATGGATGTGTGGTTTCAGAGAGAAACCAGCTGTGAGCCTGGGACCAGGCAGTGTAGATAAAGAGTCACCTTCAGATGGATGTGTGGTTTCAGAGAGAAGCCAGCTGTGAGCATGGGACCAGGCAGGGGGGATAAAGACTCACCTTCAGATGTATGTGTGGTTTCAGAGAGAAGCCAGCTGTGAGCCTGGGACCAGGCACGGTGGATAAAGAGTCACCTTCAGATGGATGTGTGGTTTCAGAGAGAAGCCAGCTGTGAGCCTGGGACCAGGCAGTAAGGATAAAGACTCACCTTCAGATGGTTGTGTGGTTTCAGAGAGAAACCAGCTGTGAGCCTGGGACCAGACACGGTGAATAAAGAGGCACCTTCAGATGGATGTGTGGTTTCAGAGAGAAGCCAGCTGTGAGCCTGGGACCAGACACGATGGATAAAGAGTCACCTTCAGATGGATGTGTGGTTTCAGTGAGAAACCAGCTGTGAGCCTGAGACCAGGAACGGTGGATAAAGAGTCACCTTCAGATGGATGTGTGGTTTCAGAGAGAAACCAGCTGTGAGCCTGGGACCAGACACGGTGGATAAAGAGTTACCTTCAGATGGATGTGTGGTTTCAGGGAGAAACCAGCTGTGAACCTGGGACCAGACACGGTGGATAAAGAGTCACCTTCAGATGGATGTTTTGGTTTCAGAGAGCAACCAGCTGTGAGCCTGGGACCAGGCAGTGTAGATAAAGAGTCACCTTCAGATGGATGTTTGGTTTCAGAGAGAAACCAGCTGTGAGCCTGGGACCAGACACGGTGGATAAAGAGTCACCTTCAGATGGATGTGTGGTTTCAGAGAGAAGCCAGCTGTGAGCGTGGGACCAGGCACGGTGGATAAAGACTCACCTTCAGATGGATGTGTGGTTTCAGAGAGGAACCAGTTGTAAGCCTGGGACCAGACACGGTGGATAAAGCGTCACCTTCAGATGGATGTGTGGTTTCAGAGAGAAGCCAGCTGTGAGCCTGGGACCAGGCAGGGTGGATAAAGAGTCACCTTCAGATGGATGTGTGGTTTCAGAGAGTATCCAGCTGTGAGCCTGGGACCAGACACGGTGGATAAAGAGTCACCTTCAGATGGATGTGTGGTTTCAGAGAAAAGCCAACTGTGAGCCTGGGATCAGGCAGGGTGGATAAAGACTCACCTTCAGATGGATGTGTGGTTTCAGAGAGAAGCCAGCTGTGAGCCTGGGACCAGGCAGGGGGGATAAAGACTCACCTTCAGATGGATGTGTGGTTTCAGAGAGAAACCAGCTGTGAGCCTGGGACCAGGCAGTAAGGATAAAGACTCACCTTCAGATGGATGTGTGGTTTCAGAGAGAAACCAGCTGTGAGCCTGGGACCAGACACGTTGGATAATGAGTCAACTTTAGATGGGATGTGTGGTTTCAGGGAGAAACCAGCTGTGAGCCTGGGACCAGACAAGGTGGATAAAGAGTCACCTTCAGATGGATGTGTGGTTTCAGAGAGAAGCCAGCTGTTAGCCTGGGACCAGACAGTGTGGATAAAGACTCACCTTCAGATGGATGTGTGGTTTCAGAGAGAAACCAGCTGTTAGCCTGGGACCAGGCGGGGTGGATAAAGTGTCACCTTCAGATGGATGTGTGGTTTCAGAGAGAAGTCAGCTGTTAGCCTGGGACCAGGCACGGTGGATTATGACTCACCTTCAGATGGATGTGTGGTTTCAGAGAGAAACCAGCTGTGATTCTGGGACCAGGCAGGGTGGATAAAGAGTCACCTTCAGATGGATGTGTGGTTTCAGAGAGAAGCCAGCTGTGAGTCTGGGACCAGACACGGTGGATAAAGAGTCACCTTCAGATGGATGTATGTTTTCAGAGAGAAGCCAGCTGTGAGCCTGGGACCAGGCACGGTGGATAAAGACTCACCTTCAGATGGATGTGTGGTTTCAGAGAGAAACCAGCTGTGAGCCTGGGACCAGACACGTTGGATAATGAGTCAACTTTAGATGGGATGTGTGGTTTCAGGGAGAAACCAGCTGTGAGCCTGGGACCAGACACGGTGGATAAAGAGTCACCTTCAGATGGATGTGTGGTTTCAGAGAGAAGCCAGCTGTTAGTCTGGGACCAGACAGTGTGGATAAAGAGTCACCTTCAGATGGATGTGTGGTTTCAGAGAGAAGTCAGCTGTTAGCCTGGGACCAGGCACGGTGGATTATGACTCACCTTCAGATGGATGTGTGGTTTCAGAGAGAAACCAGCTGTGAGCCTGGGACCAGGCAGGGTGGATAAAGAGTCACCTTCAGATGGATGTGTGGTTTCAGAGAGAAGCCAGCTGTGAGTCTGGGACCAGACACGGTGGATAAAGAGTCACCTTCAGATGGATGTATGTTTTCAGAGAGAAGCCAGCTGTGAGCCTGGGACCAGGCACGGTGGATAAAGACTCACCTTCAGATGGATGTGTTGTTTCAGAGAGAAGCCATCTGTGAGCCTTTGACCAGACACGGTGGATAAAGAGTCACCTTCAGATGGATTTGTGGTTTCAGAGAGAAGCCAGCTGTGAGCCTGGGACCAGGTACGGTGGATAAAGACTCACCTTCAGATGGATGTGTGGTTTCAGAGAGAAACCAGTTGTCAGCCTGGGACCAGACACGGTGGATAAAGACTCACCTTCAGATGGATGTGTGGTTTCAGAGAGAAGCCAGCTGTGAGCCTGGGACCAGGCAGGGTGGATAAAGACTCACCTTCAGATGGATGTGTGGTTTCAGAGAGAAGTCAGCTGTTAGCCTGGGACCAGGCACGGTGGATAAAGACTCACCTTCAGATGGATGTGTGATTTCAGAGAGAAACCAGTTGTCAGCCTGGGACCAGACACGGTGGATAAAGACTCACCTTCAGATGGATGTATGTTTTCAGAGAGAAGCCAGCTGTGAGCCTGGGACCAGGCACGGTGGATAAAGACTCACCTTCAGATGGATGTGTTGTTTCAGAGAGAAGTCATCTGTGAGCCTTTGACCAGACACGGTGGATAAAGACTCACCTTCAGATGGATGTGTGGTTTCAGAGAGAAGCCAGCTGTGAGCCTGGGACCAGGCAGGGTGGATAAAGACTCACCTTCAGATGGATGTGTGGTTTCAGAGAGAAGTCAGCTGTTAGCCTGGGACCAGGCACGGTGGATAAAGACTCACCTTCAGATGGATGTGTGATTTCAGAGAGAAACCAGCTGTGAGCCTGGGACCAGACACGGTGGATAAAGAGTCACCTTCAGATGGATGTATGTTTTCAGAGAGAAGCCAGCTGTGAGCCTGGGACCAGGCACGGTGGAAAAAGAGTCACCTTCAGATGGATGTGTGGTTTCAGAGAGAAGCCAGCTGTGAGCCTGGGACCAGACACGGTGGATAAAGAGTCACCTTCAGATGGATGTGTGGTTTCAGAGAGAAGCCAGCTGTGAGCCTGGGACCAGGCAGGGGGGATAAAGACTCACCTTCAGATGGATGTGTGGTTTCAGAGAGAAGCCAGCTGTGAGCCTGGGACCAGGCAGGGGGGATAAAGACTCACCTTCAGATGGATGTGTGGTTTCAGAGAGAAACCAGCTGTGATACTGGGACCAGGCACGGTGGATAAAGAGTCACCTTCAGATGGATGTGTGGTTTCAGAGAGAAGCCAGCTGTGAGCCTGGGACCAGACACGGTGGATAAAGACTCACCTTCAGATGGATATAGGGTTTCAGAGAGAAACCAGCTGTGAGCCTGGGACCAGACACGGTGGATAAAGACTCACCTTCAGATGGATGTGTGGTTTCTCAGAGACGCCAGCTGTGAGCCTGGGACCAGGCAGGGGGGATAAAGACTCACCTTCAGATGGATGTGTGGTTTCAGAGAGAAACCAGCTGTGAGCCTGGGACCAGACAGGGTGGATAACGAGTCACCTTCAGATGGATGTGTGGTTTCAGAGAGAAGCCAGCTGTGAGCCTGGGACCAGGCAGTAAGGATAAAGACTCACCTTCAGATGGATGTGTGGTTTCAGAGAGAAACCAGCTGTGACCTGGGACCAGACACGGTGGATAAAGAGGCACCTTCAGATGGATGTGTGGTTTCAGAGAGAAGCCAGCTGTGAGCCTGGGACCAGGCAGTGTGGATAAAGAGTCACCTTCAGATGGATGTGTGGTTTCAGAGAGAAACCAGCTGTGAGCCTGGGACCAGGAACGGTGGATAAAGAGTCACCTTCAGATGGATATGTGGTTTCAGAGAGAAACCAGCTGTGAGCCTGGGACCAGACACGGTGGATAAAGAGTTACCTTCAGATGGATGTTTGGTTTCAGGGAGAAACCAGCTGTGAACCTGGGACCAGACACGGTGGATAAAGAGTCACCTTCAGATGGATGTTTTGGTTTCAGAGAGCAACCAGCTGTGAGCCTGGGACCAGGCAGTGTAGATAAAGAGTCACCTTCAGATGGATGTGTGGTTTCAGAGAGAAGCCAGCTGTGAGCCTGGGACCAGGCAGTAAGGATAAAGACTCACCTTCAGATGGATGTGTGGTTTCAGAGAGAAACCAGCTGTGAGCCTGGGACCAGACAAGGTGGATAAAGAGTCACCTTCAGATGGATGTGTGGTTTCAGAGAGAAGTCAGCTGTTAGCCTGGGACCAGGCACGGTGGATAAAGACTCACCTTCAGATGGATGTGTGGTTTCAGAGAGAAGTCAGCTGTTAGCCTGGGACCAGGCACGGTGGATAAAGACTCACCTTCAGATGGATGTGTGGTTTCAGAGAGAAACCAGCTGTGAGCCTGGGACCAGGCAGGGTGGATAAAGAGTTACCTTCAGATGGATGTGTGGTTTCAGAGAGAAACCAGCTGTGAGCCTGGGACCAGGCACGGTGGATAAAGAGTCACCTTCAGATGGATGTGTGGTTTCAGAGAGAAACCAGCTGTGAGCCTGGGACCAGACACGGTGGATAAAGAGTCACCTTCAGATGGATGTGTGGTTTCAGAGAGAAGCCAGCTGTGAGTCTGGGACCAGACACTGTGGATAAAGAGTCACCTTCAGATGGATGTATGTTTTCAGAGAGAAGCCAGCTGTGAGCCTGGGACCAGGCACGGTGGATAAAGACTCACCTTCAGATGGATGTGTTGTTTCAGAGAGCAGCCATCTGTGAGCCTGTGACCAGACACGGTGGATAAAGAGTCACCTTCAGATGGATGTGTGGTTTCAGAGAGAAGCCAGCTGTGAGCCTGGGACCAGGTACGGTGGATAAAGACTCACCTTCAGATGGATGTGTGGTTTCAGAGAGAAACCAGTTGTCAGCCTGGGACCAGACACGGTGGATAAAGACTCACCTTCAGATGGATGTGTGGTTTCAGAGATTAGCCAGCTGTGAGCCTGGGACCAGGCAGGGTGGATAAAGACGCACCTTCAGATGGATGTGTGGTTTCAGAGAGAAACCAGCTGTGAGCCTGGGACCAGGCACGGTGGATAAAGAGTCACCTTCAGATGGATGTGTGGTTTCAGAGAGAAACCAGCTGTGAGCCTGGGACCAGACACGGTGGATAAAGAGTCAACTTTAGATGGGATGTGTGGTTTCAGGGAGAAACCAGCTGTGAGCCTGGGACCAGACACGGTGGATAAAGAGTCACCTTCAGATGGATGTGTGGTTTCAGAGAGAAGCCAGCTGTGAGTCTGGGACCAGACACGGTGGATAAAGAGTCACCTTCAGATGGATGTGTGGTTTCAGAGAGAAGCCAGCTGTGAGCCTGGGACCAGGCACGGTGGATAAAGACTCACCTTCAGATGGATGTGTGGTTTCAGAGAGAAACCAGCTGTGAGCCTGGGACCAGACACGGTGGATAAAGAGTCAACTTTAGATGGGATGTGTGGTTTCAGGGAGAAACCAGCTGTGAGCCTGGGACCAGACACGGTGGATAAAGAGTCACCTTCAGATGGATGTGTGGTTTCAGAGAGAAGCCAGCTGTGAGTCTGGGACCAGACACTGTGGATAAAGAGTCACCTTCAGATGGATGTATGTTTTCAGAGAGAAGCCAGCTGTGAGCCTGGGACCAGGCACGGTGGATAAAGACTCACCTTCAGATGGATGTGTTGTTTCAGAGAGCAGCCATCTGTGAGCCTGTGACCAGACACGGTGGATAAAGAGTCACCTTCAGATGGATGTGTGGTTTCAGAGAGAAGCCAGCTGTGAGCCTGGGACCAGGTACGGTGGATAAAGACTCACCTTCAGATGGATGTGTGGTTTCAGAGAGAAACCAGTTGTCAGCCTGGGACCAGACACGGTGGATAAAGACTCACCTTCAGATGGATGTGTGGTTTCAGAGATTAGCCAGCTGTGAGCCTGGGACCAGGCAGGGTGGATAAAGACGCACCTTCAGATGGATGTGTGGTTTCAGAGAGAAACCAGCTGTGAGCCTGGGACCAGGCACGGTGGATAAAGAGTCACCTTCAGATGGATGTGTGGTTTCAGAGAGAAACCAGCTGTGAGCCTGGGACCAGACACGGTGGATAAAGAGTCAACTTTAGATGGGATGTGTGGTTTCAGGGAGAAACCAGCTGTGAGCCTGGGACCAGACACGGTGGATAAAGAGTCACCTTCAGATGGATGTGTGGTTTCAGAGAGAAGCCAGCTGTGAGTCTGGGACCAGACACGGTGGATAAAGAGTCACCTTCAGATGGATGTGTGGTTTCAGAGAGAAGCCAGCTGTGAGCCTGGGACCAGGCACGGTGGATAAAGACTCACCTTCAGATGGATGTGTGGTTTCAGAGAGAAACCAGCTGTGAGCCTGGGACCAGGCAGGGTGGATAAAGAGTCACCTTCAGATGGATGTGTGGTTTCAGAGAGAAACCAGCTGTGAGCATGGGACCAGGCACGGTGGATAAAGAGTCACCTTCAGATGGATGTGTGGTTTCAGAGAGAAACCAGCTGTGAGCCTGGGACCAGACACGGTGGATAAAGAGTCAACTTTAGATGGGATGTGTGGTTTCAGGGAGAAACCAGCTGTGAGCCTGGGACCAGACACGGTGGATAAAGAGTCACCTTCAGATGGATGTGTGGTTTCAGAGAGAAGCCAGCTGTGAGTCTGGGACCAGACACTGTGGATAAAGAGTCACCTTCAGATGGATGTATGTTTTCAGAGAGAAGCCAGCTGTGAGCCTGGGACCAGGCACGGTGGATAAAGACTCACCTTCAGATGGATGTGTTGTTTCAGAGAGCAGCCATCTGTGAGCCTGTGACCAGACACGGTGGATAAAGAGTCACCTTCAGATGGATGTGTGGTTTCAGAGAGAAGCCAGCTGTGAGCCTGGGACCAGGTACGGTGGATAAAGACTCACCTTCAGATGGATGTGTGGTTTCAGAGAGAAACCAGTTGTCAGCCTGGGACCAGACACGGTGGATAAAGACTCACCTTCAGATGGATGTGTGGTTTCAGAGATTAGCCAGCTGTGAGCCTGGGACCAGGCAGGGTGGATAAAGACGCACCTTCAGATGGATGTGTGGTTTCAGAGAGAAACCAGCTGTGAGCCTGGGACCAGGCACGGTGGATAAAGAGTCACCTTCAGATGGATGTGTGGTTTCAGAGAGAAACCAGCTGTGAGCCTGGGACCAGACACGGTGGATAAAGAGTCAACTTTAGATGGGATGTGTGGTTTCAGGGAGAAACCAGCTGTGAGCCTGGGACCAGACACGGTGGATAAAGAGTCACCTTCAGATGGATGTGTGGTTTCAGAGAGAAGCCAGCTGTGAGTCTGGGACCAGACACGGTGGATAAAGAGTCACCTTCAGATGGATGTGTGGTTTCAGAGAGAAGCCAGCTGTGAGCCTGGGACCAGGCACGGTGGATAAAGACTCACCTTCAGATGGATGTGTGGTTTCAGAGAGAAACCAGCTGTGAGCCTGGGACCAGGCAGGGTGGATAAAGAGTCACCTTCAGATGGATGTGTGGTTTCAGAGAGAAACCAGCTGTGAGCCTGGGACCAGGCACGGTGGATAAAGAGTCACCTTCAGATGGATGTGTGGTTTCAGGGAGAAACCAGCTGTGAGTCTGGGACCAGGCAGGGTGGATAAAGACTCACCTTCAGATGGATGTGTGGTTTCAGAGAGAAGCCAGCTGTGAGCCTGGGACCAGGCAGTAAGGATAAAGACTCACCTTCAGATGGATGTGTGGTTTCTCAGAGACGCCAGCTGTGAGCCTGGGACCAGGCAGGGTGGATAAAGACTCACCTTCAGATGGATGTGTGGTTTCAGAGAGAAACCAGCTGTGAGCCTGGGACCAGACAGGGTGGATAACGAGTCACCTTCAGATCGATGTGTAGTTTCAGAGAGAAGCCAGCTGTGAGCCTGGGACCAGGCAGTAAGGATAAAGACTCACCTTCAGATGGATGTGTGGTTTCAGAGAGAAACCAGCTGTGAGCCTGGGACCAGACACGGTGGATAAAGAGTCACCTTCAGATGGATGTGTGGTTTCAGAGAGAAGTCAGCTGTTAGCCTGGGACCAGGCACGGTGGATAAAGACTCACCTTCAGATGGATGTGTGGTTTCAGAGAGAAACCAGCTGTGAGCCTGGGACCAGGCAGGGTGGATAAAGTCACCTTCAGATGGATGTGTGGTTTCAGAGAGAAACCAGCTGTGAGCCTGGGACCAGGCACGGTGGATAAAGAGTCACCTTCAGATGGATGTGTGGTTTCAGGGAGAAACCAGCTGTGAGCCTGGGACCAGACACGGTGGATAAAGAGTCACCTTCAGATGGATGTGTGGTTTCAGAGAGAAGCCAGCTGTTAGCCTGGGACCAGACAGTGTGGATAAAGACTCACCTTCAGATGGATGTGTGGTTTCAGAGAGAAACCAGTTGTCAGCCTGGGACCAGACACGGTGGATAAAGACTCACCTTCAGATGGATGTGTGGTTTCAGAGAGAAACCAGTTGTCAGCCTGGGACCAGACACGGTGGATAAAGACTCACCTTCAGATGGATGTGTGGTTTCAGAGAGAAGCCAGCTGTGAGCCTGGGACCAGGCAGGGGGGATAAAGACTCACCTTCAGATGGATGTGTGGTTTCAGAGAGAAACCAGCTGTGAGCCTGGGTCCAGGCACGGTGGATAAAGAGTCACCTTCAGATGGATGTGTGGTTTCAGAGAGAAACCAGCTGTGAGCCTGGGTCCAGGCACGGTGGATAAAGAGTCACCTTCAGATGGATGTGTGGTTTCAGAGAGAAACCAGCTGTGAGCCTGGGACCAGACACGGTGGATAAAGAGTCAACTTTAGATGGGATGTGTGGTTTCAGGGAGAAACCAGCTGTGAGCCTGGGACCAGACACGGTGGATAAAGAGTCACCTTCAGATGGATGTATGTTTTCAGAGAGAAGCCAGCTGTGAGCCTGGGACCAGGCACTGTGGATAAAGACTCACCTTCAGATGGATGTGTTGTTTCAGAGAGAAGCCATCTGTGAGCCTGTGACCAGACACGGTGGATAAAGAGTCACCTTCAGATGGATGTGTGGTTTCAGAGAGAAGCCAGCTGTGAGCCTGGGACCAGGTACGGTGGATAAAGACTCACCTTCAGATGGATGTGTGGTTTCAGAGAGAAACCAGTTGTCAGCCTGGGACCAGACACGGTGGATAAAGACTCACCTTCAGATGGATGTGTGGTTTCAGAGAGAAGCCAGCTGTGAGCCTGGGACCAGACACGGTGGATAAAGAGTCACCTTCAGATGGATGTGTGGTTTCAGAGAGAAGTCAGCTGTTAGCCTGGGACCAGACACGGTGGATAAAAACTCACCTTCAGATGGATGTATGTTTTCAGAGAGAAGCCAGCTGTGAGCCTGGGACCAGGCACGGTGGATAAAGACTCACCTTCAGATGGATGTGTTGTTTCAGAGAGAAGTCATCTGTGAGCCTTTGACCAGACACGGTGGATAAAGAGTCACCTTCAGATGGATGTGTGGTGTCAGAGAGAAACCAGTTGTCAGCCTGGGACCAGACACGGTGGATAAAGACTCACCTTCAGATGGATGTGTGGTTTCAGAGAGAAGCCAGCTGTGAGCCTGGGACCAGGCAGGGTGGATAAAGACTCACCTTCAGATGGATGTGTGATTTCAGAGAGAAACCAGCTGTGAGCCTGGGACCAGACACGGTGGATAAAGAGTCACCTTCAGATGGATGTATGTTTTCAGAGAGAAGCCAGCTGTGAGCCTGGGACCAGGCACGGTGGAAAAAGACTCACCTTCAGATGGATGTGTGGTTTCAGAGAGAAGCCAGCTGTGAGCCTGGGACCAGACACGGTGGATAAAGAGTCAACTTTAGATGGGATGTGTGGTTTCAGGGAGAAACCAGCTGTGAGCCTGGGACCAGACACGGTGGATAAAGAGTCACCTTCAGATGGATGTGTGGTTTCAGAGAGAAGTCATCTGTGAGCCTTTGACCAGACACGGTGGATAAAGAGTCACCTTCAGATGGATGTGTGGTGTCAGAGAGAAACCAGTTGTCAGCCTGGGACCAGACACGGTGGATAAAGACTCACCTTCAGATGGATGTGTGGTTTCAGAGAGAAGCCAGCTGTGAGCCTGGGACCAGGCAGGGTGGATAAAGACTCACCTTCAGATGGATGTGTGATTTCAGAGAGAAACCAGCTGTGAGCCTGGGACCAGACACGGTGGATAAAGAGTCACCTTCAGATGGATGTATGTTTTCAGAGAGAAGCCAGCTGTGAGCCTGGGACCAGGCACGGTGGATAAAGACTCACCTTCAGATGGATGTGTTGTTTCAGAGAGAAGTCATCTGTGAGCCTTTGACCAGACACGGTGGATAAAGAGTCACCTTCAGATGGATGTGTGGTGTCAGAGAGAAACCAGTTGTCAGCCTGGGACCAGACACGGTGGATAAAGACTCACCTTCAGATGGATGTGTGGTTTCAGAGAGAAGCCAGCTGTGAGCCTGGGACCAGGCAGGGTGGATAAAGACTCACCTTCAGATGGATGTGTGATTTCAGAGAGAAACCAGCTGTGAGCCTGGGACCAGACACGGTGGATAAAGAGTCACCTTCAGATGGATGTATGTTTTCAGAGAGAAGCCAGCTGTGAGCCTGGGACCAGGCACGGTGGATAAAGACTCACCTTCAGATGGATGTGTTGTTTCAGAGAGAAGTCATCTGTGAGCCTTTGACCAGACACGGTGGATAAAGAGTCACCTTCAGATGGATGTGTGGTGTCAGAGAGAAACCAGTTGTCAGCCTGGGACCAGACACGGTGGATAAAGACTCACCTTCAGATGGATGTGTGGTTTCAGAGAGAAGCCAGCTGTGAGCCTGGGACCAGGCAGGGTGGATAAAGACTCACCTTCAGATGGATGTGTGATTTCAGAGAGAAACCAGCTGTGAGCCTGGGACCAGACACGGTGGATAAAGAGTCACCTTCAGATGGATGTATGTTTTCAGAGAGAAGCCAGCTGTGAGCCTGGGACCAGGCACGGTGGAAAAAGACTCACCTTCAGATGGATGTGTGGTTTCAGAGAGAAGCCAGCTGTGAGCCTGGGACCAGACACGGTGGATAAAGAGTCACCTTCAGATGGATGTGTGGTTTCAGAGAGCAACCAGCTGTGAGCCTGGGACCAGGCAGTGTAGATAAAGAGTCACCTTCAGATTGATGTGTGGTTTCAGAGAGAAGACAGCTGTGAGCCTGGGACCAGACACGGTGGATAAAGACTCACCTTCAGATGGATGTGTGGTTTCAGAGAGAAGCCAGCTGTGAGCCTGGGACCAGGCAGGGGGGATAAAGACTCACCTTCAGATGGATGTGTGGTTTCAGAGAGAAACCAGCTGTGAGCCTGGGACCAGGCAGGGTGGATAAAGAGTCACCAGATGGATGTGTGTTTTCAGAGAGAAACCAGCTGTGAGCCTGGGACCAGGCACGGTGGATAAAGAGTCACCTTCAGATGGATGTGTGGTTTCAGAGAGAAACCAGCTGTGAGCCTGGGACCAGACACGGTGGATAAAGAGTCACCTTCAGATGGATGTGTGGTTTCAGAGAGAAGTCAGCTGTTAGCCTGGGACCAGGCACGGTGGATAAAGACTCAACTTCAGATGGATGTGTGGTTTCAGAGAGAAACCAGCTGTGAGCCTGGGACCAGGCAGGGTGGATAAAGAGTCACCTTCAGATGGATGTGTGGTTTCAGAGAGAAACCAGCTGTGAGCCTGGGACCAGGCACGGTGGATAAAGAGTCACCTTCAGATGGATGTGTGGTTTCAGAGAGAAACCAGCTGTGAGCCTGGGACCAGACACGGTGGATAAAGAGTCAACTTTAGATGGGATGTGTGGTTTCAGGGAGAAACCAGCTGTGAGCCTGGGACCAGACACGGTGGATAAAGAGTCACCTTCAGATGGATGTGTGGTTTCAGAGAGAAGCCAGCTGTGAGTCTGGGACCAGACACGGTGGATAAAGACTCACCTTCAGATGGATGTGTGGTTTCAGAGATTAGCCAGCTGTGAGCCTGGGACCAGGCAGGGTGGATAAAGACTCACCTTCAGATGGATGTGTGGTTTCAGAGAGAAGTCAGCTGTTAGCCTGGGACCAGTCACGGTGGATAAAGACTCACCTTCAGATGGATGTGTGGTTTCAGAGAGAAGCCAGCTGTGAGCCTGGGACCAGGCAGGGTGGATAAAGACTCACCTTCAGATGGATGTGTGGTTTCAGAGAGAAGCCAGCTGTGAGCCTGGGACCAGGCAGTAAGGATAAAGACTCACCTTCAGATGGATGTGTGGTTTCAGAGAGAAGTCAGCTGTTAGCCTGGGACCAGGCACGGTGGATAAAGACTCACCTTCAGATGGATGTGTGGTTTCAGAGAGAAACCAGCTGTGAGCCTGGGACCAGGCAGGGTGGATAAAGAGTCACCAGATGGATGTGTGGTTTCAGAGAGAAACCAGCTGTGAGCCTGGGACCAGGCACGGTGGATAAAGACTCACCTTCAGATGGATGTGTGGTTTCAGAGAGAAGCCAGCTGTGAGCCTGGGACCAGGCAGGGTGGATAAAGAGTCACCTTCAGATGGATGTGTGGTTTCAGAGAGAAACCAGCTGTGAGCCTGGGACCAGACACGGCGGATAAAGAGTCAACTGTAGATGGGATGTGTGGTTTCAGAGAGAAGCCAGCTGTGAGTCTGGGACCAGGCACGGTGGATAAAGACTCACCTTCAGATGGATGTGTTGTTTCAGAGAGAAGCCATCTGTGAGCCTGGGACCAGACACGGTGGATAAAGAGTCACCTTCAGATGGATTTGTGGTTTCAGAGAGAAGCCAGCTGTGAGCCTGGGACCAGGTACGGTGGATAAAGACTCACCTTCAGATGGATGTGTGGTTTCAGAGAGAAACCAGTTGTCAGCCTGGGACCAGACACGGTGGATAAAGACTCACCTTCAGATGGATGTGTGGTTTCAGAGAGAAGCCAGCTGTGAGCCTGGGACCAGACACGGTGGATAAAGAGTCACCTTCAGATGGATGTGTGGTTTCAGAGAGAAGTCAGCTGTTAGCCTGGGACCAGACACGGTGGATAAAAACTCACCTTCAGATGGATGTATGTTTTCAGAGAGAAGCCAGCTGTGAGCCTGGGACCAGGCACGGTGGATAAAGACTCACCTTCAGATGGATGTGTTGTTTCAGAGAGAAGTCATCTGTGAGCCTTTGACCAGACACGGTGGATAAAGAGTCACCTTCAGATGGATGTGTGGTTTCAGAGAGAAACCAGTTGTCATTCTGGGACCAGACACGGTGGATAAAGACTCACCATCAGATGGATGTGTGGTTTCAGAGAGAAGCCAGCTGTGAGCCTGGGACCAGGCAGGGTGGATAAAGACTCACCTTCAGATGGATGTGTGGTTTCAGAGATTAGCCAGCTGTGAGCCTGGGACCAGACACGGTGGATAAAGAGTCACCTTCAGATGGATGTGTGGTTTCAGAGAGAAGCCAGCTGTGAGTCTGGGACCAGACACGGTGGATAAAGACTCACCTTCAGATGGATGTGTGGTTTCAGAGATTAGCCAGCTGTGAGCCTGGGACCAGGCAGGGTGGATAAAGACTCACCTTCAGATGGATGTGTGGTTTCAGAGAGAAGTCAGCTGTTAGCCTGGGACCAGTCACGGTGGATAAAGACTCACCTTCAGATGGATGTGTGGTTTCAGAGAGAAGCCAGCTGTGAGCCTGGGACCAGTCAGGGTGGATAAAGACTCACCTTCAGATGGATGTGTGGTTTCAGAGAGAAGCCAGCTGTGAGCCTGGGACCAGGCAGTAAGGATAAAGACTCACCTTCAGATGGATGTGTGGTTTCAGAGAGAAGTCAGCTGTTAGCCTGGGACCAGGCACGGTGGATAAAGACTCACCTTCAGATGGATGTGTGGTTTCAGAGAGAAACCAGCTGTGAGCCTGGGACCAGGCAGGGTGGATAAAGAGTCACCAGATGGATGTGTGGTTTCAGAGAGAAACCAGCTGTGAGCCTGGGACCAGGCACGGTGGATAAAGACTCACCTTCAGATGGATGTGTGGTTTCAGAGAGAAGCCAGCTGTGAGCCTGGGACCAGGCAGGGTGGATAAAGAGTCACCTTCAGATGGATGTGTGGTTTCAGAGAGAAACCAGCTGTGAGCCTGGGACCAGACACGGTGGATAAAGAGTCAACTGTAGATGGGATGTGTGGTTTCAGAGAGAAGCCAGCTTTGAGTCTGGGACCAGGCACGGTGGATAAAGACTCACCTTCAGATGGATGTGTTGTTTCAGAGAGAAGCCATCTGTGAGCCTGGGACCAGACACGGTGGATAAAGAGTCACCTTCAGATGGATTTGTGGTTTCAGAGAGAAGCCAGCTGTGAGCCTGGGACCAGGTACGGTGGATAAAGACTCACCTTCAGATGGATGTGTGGTTTCAGAGAGAAACCAGTTGTCAGCCTGGGACCAGACACGGTGGATAAAGACTCACCTTCAGATGGATGTGTGGTTTCAGAGAGAAGCCAGCTGTGAGCCTGGGACCAGACACGGTGGATAAAGAGTCACCTTCAGATGGATGTGTGGTTTCAGAGAGAAGTCAGCTGTTAGCCTGGGACCAGACACGGTGGATAAAAACTCACCTTCAGATGGATGTATGTTTTCAGAGAGAAGCCAGCTGTGAGCCTGGGACCAGGCACGGTGGATAAAGAGTCACCTTCAGATGGATGTGTTGTTTCAGAGAGAAGTCATCTGTGAGCCTTTGACCAGACACGGTGGATAAAGAGTCACCTTCAGATGGATGTGTGGTTTCAGAGAGAAACCAGTTGTCATTCTGGGACCAGACACGGTGGATAAAGACTCACCTTCAGATGGATGTGTGGTTTCAGAGAGAAGCCAGCTGTGAGCCTGGGACCAGGCAGGGTGGATAAAGACTCACCTTCAGATGGATGTGTGATTTCAGAGAGAAACCAGCTGTGAGCCTGGGACCAGACACGGTGGATAAAGAGTCACCTTCAGATGGATGTATGTTTACAGAGAGAAGCCAGCTGTGAGCCTGGGACCAGGCACGGTGGAAAAAGACTCACCTTCAGATGGATGTGTGGTTTCAGAGAGAAGCCAGCTGTGAGCCTGGGACCAGACACGGTGGATAAAGAGTCACCTTCAGATGGATGTGTGGTTTCAGAGAGAAACCAGCTGTGAGCCTGGGACCAGGCAGGGTGGATAAAGAGTCACCAGATGGATGTGTGGTTTCAGAGAGAAACCAGCTGTGAGCCTGGGACCAGGCACGGTGGATAAAGACTCACCTTCAGATGGATGTGTGGTTTCAGAGAGAAGCCAGCTGTGAGCCTGGGACCAGGCAGGGTGGATAAAGAGTCACCTTCAGATGGATGTGTGGTTTCAGAGAGAAACCAGCTGTGAGCCTGGGACCAGACACGGTGGATAAAGAGTCAACTGTAGATGGGATGTGTGGTTTCAGAGAGAAGCCAGCTTTGAGTCTGGGACCAGGCACGGTGGATAAAGACTCACCTTCAGATGGATGTGTTGTTTCAGAGAGAAGCCATCTGTGAGCCTGGGACCAGACACGGTGGATAAAGAGTCACCTTCAGATGGATTTGTGGTTTCAGAGAGAAGCCAGCTGTGAGCCTGGGACCAGGTACGGTGGATAAAGACTCACCTTCAGATGGATGTGTGGTTTCAGAGAGAAACCAGTTGTCAGCCTGGGACCAGACACGGTGGATAAAGACTCACCTTCAGATGGATGTGTGGTTTCAGAGAGAAGCCAGCTGTGAGCCTGGGACCAGACACGGTGGATAAAGAGTCACCTTCAGATGGATGTGTGGTTTCAGAGAGAAGTCAGCTGTTAGCCTGGGACCAGACACGGTGGATAAAAACTCACCTTCAGATGGATGTATGTTTTCAGAGAGAAGCCAGCTGTGAGCCTGGGACCAGGCACGGTGGATAAAGAGTCACCTTCAGATGGATGTGTTGTTTCAGAGAGAAGTCATCTGTGAGCCTTTGACCAGACACGGTGGATAAAGAGTCACCTTCAGATGGATGTGTGGTTTCAGAGAGAAACCAGTTGTCATTCTGGGACCAGACACGGTGGATAAAGACTCACCTTCAGATGGATGTGTGGTTTCAGAGAGAAGCCAGCTGTGAGCCTGGGACCAGGCAGGGTGGATAAAGACTCACCTTCAGATGGATGTGTGATTTCAGAGAGAAACCAGCTGTGAGCCTGGGACCAGACACGGTGGATAAAGAGTCACCTTCAGATGGATGTATGTTTACAGAGAGAAGCCAGCTGTGAGCCTGGGACCAGGCACGGTGGAAAAAGACTCACCTTCAGATGGATGTGTGGTTTCAGAGAGAAGCCAGCTGTGAGCCTGGGACCAGACACGGTGGATAAAGAGTCACCTTCAGATGGATGTGTGGTTTCAGAGAGCAACCAGCTGTGAGCCTGGGACCAGGCAGTGTAGATAAAGAGTCACCTTCAGATTGATGTGTGGTTTCAGAGAGAAGACAACTGTGAGCCTGGGACCAGACACGGTGGATAAAGACTCACCTTCAGATGGATGTGTGGTTTCAGAGAGAAGCCAGCTGTGAGCCTGGGACCAGGCAGGGGGGATAAAGACTCACCTTCAGATGGATGTGTGGTTTCAGAGAGAAACCAGCTGTGAGCCTGGGACCAGGCAGGGTGGATAAAGAGTCACCAGATGGATGTGTGTTTTCAGAGAGAAACCAGCTGTGAGCCTGGGACCAGGCACGGTGGATAAAGAGTCACCTTCAGATGGATGTGTGGTTTCAGAGAGAAACCAGCTGTGAGCCTGGGACCAGACACGGTGGATAAAGAGTCACCTTCAGATGGATGTGTGGTTTCAGAGAGAAGTCAGCTGTTAGCCTGGGACCAGGCACGGTGGATAAAGACTCACCTTCAGATGGATGTGTGGTTTCAGAGAGAAACCAGCTGTGAGCCTGGGACCAGGCAGGGTGGATAAAGAGTCACCTTCAGATGGATGTGTGGTTTCAGAGAGAAACCAGCTGTGAGCCTGGGACCAGGCACGGTGGATAAAGAGTCACCTTCAGATGGATGTGTGGTTTCAGAGAGAAACCAGCTGTGAGCCTGGGACCAGACACGGTGGATAAAGAGTCAACTTTAGATGGGATGTGTGGTTTCAGGGAGAAACCAGCTGTGAGCCTGGGACCAGACACGGTGGATAAAGAGTCACCTTCAGATGGATGTGTGGTTTCAGAGAGAAGCCAGCTGTGAGTCTGGGACCAGACACGGTGGATAAAGACTCACCTTCAGATGGATGTGTGGTTTCAGAGAGAAGTCAGCTGTTAGCCTGGGACCAGGCACGGTGGATAAAGACTCACCTTCAGATGGATGTGTGGTTTCAGAGAGAAGCCAGCTGTGAGCCTGGGACCAGGCAGGGTGGATAAAGACTCACCTTCAGATGGATGTGTGGTTTCAGAGAGAAGCCAGCTGTGAGCCTGGGACCAGGCACGGTGGAAAAAGACTCACCTTCAGATGGATGTGTGGTTTCAGAGAGAAGCCAGCTGTGAGCCTGGGACCAGACACGGTGGATAAAGAGTCACCTTCAGATGGATGTGTGGTTTCAGAGAGCAACCAGCTGTGAGCCTGGGACCAGGCAGTGTAGATAAAGAGTCACCTTCAGATTGATGTGTGGTTTCAGAGAGAAGACAACTGTGAGCCTGGGACCAGACACGGTGGATAAAGACTCACCTTCAGATGGATGTGTGGTTTCAGAGAGAAGCCAGCTGTGAGCCTGGGACCAGGCAGGGTGGATAAAGACTCACCTTCAGATGGATGTGTGGTTTCAGAGAGAAACCAGCTGTGAGCCTGGGACCAGGCAGGGTGGATAAAGAGTCACCAGATGGATGTGTGTTTTCAGAGAGAAACCAGCTGTGAGCCTGGGACCAGGCACGGTGGATAAAGAGTCACCTTCAGATGGATGTGTGGTTTCAGAGAGAAACCAGCTGTGAGCCTGGGACCAGACACGGTGGATAAAGAGTCACCTTCAGATGGATGTGTGGTTTCAGAGAGAAGCCAGCTGTTAGCCTGGGACCAGGCACGGTGGATAAAGACTCACCTTCAGATGGATGTGTGGTTTCAGAGAGAAACCAGCTGTGAGCCTGGGACCAGGCAGGGTGGATAAAGAGTCACCTTCAGATGGATGTGTGGTTTCAGAGAGAAACCAGCTGTGAGCCTGGGACCAGGCACGGTGGATAAAGAGTCACCTTCAGATGGATGTGTGGTTTCAGAGAGAAACCAGCTGTGAGCCTGGGACCAGACACGGTGGATAAAGAGTCAACTTTAGATGGGATGTGTGGTTTCAGGGAGAAACCAGCTGTGAGCCTGGGACCAGACACGGTGGATAAAGAGTCACCTTCAGATGGATGTGTGGTTTCAGAGAGAAGCCAGCTGTGAGTCTGGGACCAGACACGGTGGATAAAGACTCACCTTCAGATGGATGTGTGGTTTCAGAGATTAGCCGGCTGTGAGCCTGGGACCAGGCAGGGTGGATAAAGACTCACCTTCAGATGGATGTGTGGTTTCAGAGAGAAGCCAGCTGTGAGCCTGGGACCAGGCAGGGTTGATAAAGACTCACCTTCAGATGGATGTGTGGTTTCAGAGAGAAGCCAGCTGTGAGCCTGGGACCAGGCAGTTAGGATAAAGACTCACCTTCAGATGGATGTGTGGTTTCAGAGAGAAGTCAGCTGTTAGCCTGGGACCAGGCACGGTGGATAAAGACTCACCTTCAGATGGATGTGTGGTTTCAGAGAGAAACCAGCTGTGAGCCTGGGACCAGGCAGGGTGGATAAAGAGTCACCAGATGGATGTGTGGTTTCAGAGAGAAGCCAGCTGTGAGCCTGGGACCAGGCAGGGTGGATAAAGAGTCACCTTCAGATGGATGTGTGGTTTCAGAGAGAAACCAGCTGTGAGCCTGGGACCAGACACGGTGGATAAAGAGTCAACTTTAGATGGGATGTGTGGTTTCAGAGAGAAGCCAGCTGTGAGTCTGGGACCAGGCACGGTGGATAAAGACTCACCTTCAGATGGATGTGTTGTTTCAGAGAGAAGCCATCTGTGAGCCTGGGACCAGACACGGTGGATAAAGAGTCACCTTCAGATGGATTTGTGGTTTCAGAGAGAAGCCAGCTGTGAGCCTGGGACCAGGTACGGTGGATAAAGACTCACCTTCAGATGGATGTGTGGTTTCAGAGAGAAACCAGTTGTCAGCCTGGGACCAGACACGGTGGATAAAGACTCACCTTCAGATGGATGTGTGGTTTCAGAGAGAAGCCAGCTGTGAGCCTGGGACCAGACACGGTGGATAAAGAGTCACCTTCAGATGGATGTGTGGTTTCAGAGAGAAGTCAGCTGTTAGCCTGGGACCAGACACGGTGGATAAAAACTCACCTTCAGATGGATGTATGTTTTCAGAGAGAAGCCAGCTGTGAGCCTGGGACCAGGCACGGTGGATAAAGACTCACCTTCAGATGGATGTGTTGTTTCAGAGAGAAGTCATCTGTGAGCCTTTGACCAGACACGGTGGATAAAGAGTCACCTTCAGATGGATGTGTGGTTTCAGAGAGAAACCAGTTGTCAGCCTGGGACCAGACACGGTGGATAAAGACTCACCTTCAGATGGATGTGTGGTTTCAGAGAGAAGCCAGCTGTGAGCCTGGGACCAGGCAGGGTGGATAAAAACTCACCTTCAGATGGATGTGTGATTTCAGAGAGAAACCAGCTGTGAGCCTGGGACCAGACACGGTGGATAAAGAGTCACCTTCAGATGGATGTATGTTTTCAGAGAGAAGCCAGCTGTGAGCCTGGGACCAGGCACGGTGGAAAAAGACTCACCTTCAGATGGATGTGTGGTTTCAGAGAGAAGCCAGCTGTGAGCCTGGGACCAGACACGGTGGATGAAGAGTCACCTTCAGATGGATGTGTGGTTTCAGAGAGCAACCAGCTGTGAGCCTGGGACCAGGCAGTGTAGATAAAGAGTCACCTTCAGATTGATGTGTGGTTTCAGAGAGAAGACAACTGTGAGCCTGGGACCAGACACGGTGGATAAAGACTCACCTTCAGATGGATGTGTGGTTTCAGAGAGAAGCCAGCTGTGAGCCTGGGACCAGGCAGGGGGGATAAAGACTCACCTTCAGATGGATGTGTGGTTTCAGAGAGAAACCAGCTGTGAGCCTGGGACCAGGCAGGGTGGATAAAGAGTCACCAGATGGATGTGTGTTTTCAGAGAGAAACCAGCTGTGAGCCTGGGACCAGGCACGGTGGATAAAGAGTCACCTTCAGATGGATGTGTGGTTTCAGAGAGAAACCAGCTGTGAGCCTGGGACCAGACACGGTGGATAAAGAGTCACCTTCAGATGGATGTGTGGTTTCAGAGAGAAGTCAGCTGTTAGCCTGGGACCAGGCACGGTGGATAAAGACTCACCTTCAGATGGATGTGTGGTTTCAGAGAGAAACCAGCTGTGAGCCTGGGACCAGGCAGGGTGGATAAAGAGTCACCTTCAGATGGATGTGTGGTTTCAGAGAGAAACCAGCTGTGAGCCTGGGACCAGGCACGGTGGATAAAGAGTCACCTTCAGATGGATGTGTGGTTTCAGAGAGAAACCAGCTGTGAGCCTGGGACCAGACACGGTGGATAAAGAGTCAACTTTAGATGGGATGTGTGGTTTCAGGGAGAAACCAGCTGTGAGCCTGGGACCAGACACGGTGGATAAAGAGTCACCTTCAGATGGATGTGTGGTTTCAGAGAGAAGCCAGCTGTGAGTCTGGGACCAGACACGGTGGATAAAGACTCACCTTCAGATGGATGTGTGGTTTCAGAGATTAGCCAGCTGTGAGCCTGGGACCAGGCAGGGTGGATAAAGACTCACCTTCAGATGGATGTGTGGTTTCAGAGAGAAGTCAGCTGTTAGCCTGGGACCAGGCACGGTGGATAAAGACTCACCTTCAGATGGATGTGTGGTTTCAGAGAGAAGCCAGCTGTGAGCCTGGGACCAGGCAGGGTGGATAAAGACTCACCTTCAGATGGATGTGTGGTTTCAGAGAGAAGCCAGCTGTGAGCCTGGGACCAGGCAGTAAGGATAAAGACTCACCTTCAGATGGATGTGTGGTTTCAGAGAGAAGTCAGCTGTTAGCCTGGGACCAGGCACGGTGGATAAAGAGTCACCTTCAGATGGATGTGTGGTTTCAGAGAGAAACCAGCTGTGAGCCTGGGACCAGACACGGTGGATAAAGAGTCACCTTCAGATGGATGTGTGGTTTCAGAGAGAAGTCAGCTGTTAGCCTGGGACCAGGCACGGTGGATAAAGACTCACCTTCAGATGGATGTGTGGTTTCAGAGAGAAACCAGCTGTGAGCCTGGGACCAGGCAGGTTGGATAAAGAGTCACCAGATGGATGTGTGGTTTCAGAGAGAAACCAGCTGTGAGCCTGGGACCAGGCACGGTGGATAAAGAGTCACCTTCAGATGGATGTGTGGTTTCAGAGAGAAACCAGCTGTGAGCCTGGGACCAGACACGGTGGATTAAGAGTCAACTTTAGATGGGATGTGTGGTTTCAGAGAGAAGTCAGCTGTTAGCCTGGGACCAGGCACGGTGGATAAAGACTCACCTTCAGATGGATGTGTGGTTTCAGAGAGAAACCAGCTGTGAGCCTGGGACCAGGCAGGTTGGATAAAGAGTCACCAGATGGATGTGTGGTTTCAGAGAGAAACCAGCTGTGAGCCTGGGACCAGGCACGGTGGATAAAGAGTCACCTTCAGATGGATGTGTGGTTTCAGAGAGAAACCAGCTGTGAGCCTGGGACCAGACACGGTGGATAAAGAGTCACCTTCAGATGGATGTGTGGTTTCAGAGAGAAGTCAGCTGTTAGCCTGGGACCAGGCACGGTGGATAAAGACTCACCTTCAGATGGATGTGTGGTTTCAGAGAGAAACCAGCTGTGAGCCTGGGACCAGGCAGGGTGGATAAAGAGTCACCTTCAGATGGATGTGTGGTTTCAGAGAGAAACCAGCTGTGAGCGTGGGACCAGGCACGGTAGATAAAGAGTCACCTTCAGATGGATGTGTGGTTTCAGAGAGAAACCAGCTGTGAGCCTGGGACCAGACACGGTGGATTAAGAGTCAACTTTAGATGGGATGTGTGGTTTCAGGGAGAAACCAGCTGTGAGCCTGGGACCAGACACGGTGGATAAAGAGTCACCTTCAGATGGATGTGTGGTTTCAGAGAGAAGCCAGCTGTGAGTCTGGGACCAGACACGGTGGATAAAGAGTCACCTTCAGATGGATGTATGTTTTCAGAGAGAAGCCAGCTGTGAGCCTGGGACCAGACACGGTGGATAAAGACTCACCTTCAGATGGATGTGTGGTTTCAGAGATTAGCCAGCTGTGAGCCTGGGACCAGGCAGGGTGGATAAAGACTCACCTTCAGATGGATGTGTGGTTTCAGAGAGAAGTCAGCTGTTAGCCTGGGACCAGGCACGGTGGATAAAGACTCACCTTCAGATGGATGTGTGGTTTCAGAGAGAAGCCAGCTGTGAGCCTGGGACCAGGCAGGGTGGATAAAGACTCACCTTCAGATGGATGTGTGGTTTCAGAGAGAAGCCAGCTGTGAGCCTGGGACCAGGCAGTAAGGATAAAGACTCACCTTCAGATGGATGTGTGGTTTCAGAGAGAAGTCAGCTGTTAGCCTGGGACCAGGCACGGTGGATAAAGACTCACCTTCAGATGGATGTGTGGTTTCAGAGAGAAACCAGCTGTGAGCCTGGGACCAGGCAGGGTGGATAAAGAGTCACCAGATGGATGTGTGGTTTCAGAGAGAAACCAGCTGTGAGCCTGGGACCAGGCACGGTGGATAAAGACTCACCTTCAGATGGATGTGTGGTTTCAGAGAGAAGCCAGCTGTGAGCCTGGGACCAGGCAGGGTGGATAAAGACTCACCTTCAGATGGATGTGTGGTTTCAGAGAGAAGTCAGCTGTTAGCCTGGGACCAGGCACGGTGGATAAAGACTCACCTTCAGATGGATGTGTGGTTTCAGAGAGAAGCCAGCTGTGAGCCTGGGACCAGGCAGGGTGGATAAAGACTCACCTTCAGATGGATGTGTGGTTTCAGAGAGAAGCCAGCTGTGAGCCTGGGACCAGGCAGTAAGGATAAAGACTCACCTTCAGATGGATGTGTGGTTTCAGAGAGAAGACAACTGTGAGCCTGGGACCAGACACGGTGGATAAAGACTCACCTTCAGATGGATGTGTGGTTTCAGAGAGAAGCCAGCTGTGAGCCTGGGACCAGGCAGGGGGGATAAAGACTCACCTTCAGATGGATGTGTGGTTTCAGAGAGAAACCAGCTGTGAGCCTGGGACCAGGCAGGGTGGATAAAGAGTCACCAGATGGATGTGTGTTTTCAGAGAGAAACCAGCTGTGAGCCTGGGACCAGGCACGGTGGATAAAGAGTCACCTTCAGATGGATGTGTGGTTTCAGAGAGAAACCAGCTGTGAGCCTGGGACCAGACACGGTGGATAAAGAGTCACCTTCAGATGGATGTGTGGTTTCAGAGAGAAGTCAGCTGTTAGCCTGGGACCAGGCACGGTGGATAAAGACTCACCTTCAGATGGATGTGTGGTTTCAGAGAGAAACCAGCTGTGAGCCTGGGACCAGGCAGGGTGGATAAAGAGTCACCTTCAGATGGATGTGTGGTTTCAGAGAGAAACCAGCTGTGAGCCTGGGACCAGGCACGGTGGATAAAGAGTCACCTTCAGATGGATGTGTGGTTTCAGAGAGAAACCAGCTGTGAGCCTGGGACCAGACACGGTGGATAAAGAGTCAACTTTAGATGGGATGTGTGGTTTCAGGGAGAAACCAGCTGTGAGCCTGGGACCAGACACGGTGGATAAAGAGTCACCTTCAGATGGATGTGTGGTTTCAGAGAGAAGCCAGCTGTGAGTCTGGGACCAGACACGGTGGATAAAGACTCACCTTCAGATGGATGTGTGGTTTCAGAGATTAGCCAGCTGTGAGCCTGGGACCAGGCAGGGTGGATAAAGACTCACCTTCAGATGGATGTGTGGTTTCAGAGAGAAGCCAGCTGTGAGCCTGGGACCAGGCAGGGTGGATAAAGACTCACCTTCAGATGGATGTGTGGTTTCAGAGAGAAGCCAGCTGTGAGCCTGGGACCAGGCAGTAAGGATAAAGACTCACCTTCAGATGGATGTGTGGTTTCAGAGAGAAGTCAGCTGTTAGCCTGGGACCAGGCACGGTGGATAAAGACTCACCTTCAGATGGATGTGTGGTTTCAGAGAGAAACCAGCTGTGAGCCTGGGACCAGGCAGGGTGGATAAAGAGTCACCAGATGGATGTGTGGTTTCAGAGAGAAGCCAGCTGTGAGCCTGGGACCAGGCAGGGTGGATAAAGAGTCACCTTCAGATGGATGTGTGGTTTCAGAGAGAAACCAGCTGTGAGCCTGGGACCAGACACGGTGGATAAAGAGTCAACTTTAGATGGGATGTGTGGTTTCAGAGAGAAGCCAGCTGTGAGTCTGGGACCAGGCACGGTGGATAAAGACTCACCTTCAGATGGATGTGTTGTTTCAGAGAGAAGCCATCTGTGAGCCTGGGACCAGACACGGTGGATAAAGAGTCACCTTCAGATGGATTTGTGGTTTCAGAGAGAAGCCAGCTGTGAGCCTGGGACCAGGTACGGTGGATAAAGACTCACCTTCAGATGGATGTGTGGTTTCAGAGAGAAACCAGTTGTCAGCCTGGGACCAGACACGGTGGATAAAGACTCACCTTCAGATGGATGTGTGGTTTCAGAGAGAAGCCAGCTGTGAGCCTGGGACCAGACACGGTGGATAAAGAGTCACCTTCAGATGGATGTGTGGTTTCAGAGAGAAGTCAGCTGTTAGCCTGGGACCAGACACGGTGGATAAAAACTCACCTTCAGATGGATGTATGTTTTCAGAGAGAAGCCAGCTGTGAGCCTGGGACCAGGCACGGTGGATAAAGACTCACCTTCAGATGGATGTGTTGTTTCAGAGAGAAGTCATCTGTGAGCCTTTGACCAGACACGGTGGATAAAGAGTCACCTTCAGATGGATGTGTGGTTTCAGAGAGAAACCAGTTGTCAGCCTGGGACCAGACACGGTGGATAAAGACTCACCTTCAGATGGATGTGTGGTTTCAGAGAGAAGCCAGCTGTGAGCCTGGGACCAGGCAGGGTGGATAAAAACTCACCTTCAGATGGATGTGTGATTTCAGAGAGAAACCAGCTGTGAGCCTGGGACCAGACACGGTGGATAAAGAGTCACCTTCAGATGGATGTATGTTTTCAGAGAGAAGCCAGCTGTGAGCCTGGGACCAGGCACGGTGGAAAAAGACTCACCTTCAGATGGATGTGTGGTTTCAGAGAGAAGCCAGCTGTGAGCCTGGGACCAGACACGGTGGATAAAGAGTCACCTTCAGATGGATGTGTGGTTTCAGAGAGCAACCAGCTGTGAGCCTGGGACCAGGCAGTGTAGATAAAGAGTCACCTTCAGATTGATGTGTGGTTTCAGAGAGAAGACAACTGTGAGCCTGGGACCAGACACGGTGGATAAAGACTCACCTTCAGATGGATGTGTGGTTTCAGAGAGAAGCCAGCTGTGAGCCTGGGACCAGGCAGGGGGGATAAAGACTCACCTTCAGATGGATGTGTGGTTTCAGATAGAAACCAGCTGTGAGCCTGGGACCAGGCAGGGTGGATAAAGAGTCACCAGATGGATGTGTGTTTTCAGAGAGAAACCAGCTGTGAGCCTGGGACCAGGCACGGTGGATAAAGAGTCACCTTCAGATGGATGTGTGGTTTCAGAGAGAAACCAGCTGTGAGCCTGGGACCAGACACGGTGGATAAAGAGTCACCTTCAGATGGATGTGTGGTTTCAGAGAGAAGTCAGCTGTTAGCCTGGGACCAGGCACGGTGGATAAAGACTCACCTTCAGATGGATGTGTGGTTTCAGAGAGAAACCAGCTGTGAGCCTGGGACCAGGCAGGGTGGATAAAGAGTCACCTTCAGATGGATGTGTGGTTTCAGAGAGAAACCAGCTGTGAGCCTGGGACCAGGCACGGTGGATAAAGAGTCACCTTCAGATGGATGTGTGGTTTCAGAGAGAAACCAGCTGTGAGCCTGGGACCAGACACGGTGGATAAAGAGTCAACTTTAGATGGGATGTGTGGTTTCAGGGAGAAACCAGCTGTGAGCCTGGGACCAGACACGGTGGATAAAGAGTCACCTTCAGATGGATGTGTGGTTTCAGAGAGAAGCCAGCTGTGAGTCTGGGACCAGACACGGTGGATAAAGACTCACCTTCAGATGGATGTGTGGTTTCAGAGATTAGCCAGCTGTGAGCCTGGGACCAGGCAGGGTGGATAAAGACTCACCTTCAGATGGATGTGTGGTTTCAGAGAGAAGTCAGCTGTTAGCCTGGGACCAGGCACGGTGGATAAAGACTCACCTTCAGATGGATGTGTGGTTTCAGAGAGAAGCCAGCTGTGAGCCTGGGACCAGGCAGGGTGGATAAAGACTCACCTTCAGATGGATGTGTGGTTTCAGAGAGAAGCCAGCTGTGAGCCTGGGACCAGGCAGTAAGGATAAAGACTCACCTTCAGATGGATGTGTGGTTTCAGAGAGAAGTCAGCTGTTAGCCTGGGACCAGGCACGGTGGATAAAGAGTCACCTTCAGATGGATGTGTGGTTTCAGAGAGAAACCAGCTGTGAGCCTGGGACCAGACACGGTGGATAAAGAGTCACCTTCAGATGGATGTGTGGTTTCAGAGAGAAGTCAGCTGTTAGCCTGGGACCAGGCACGGTGGATAAAGACTCACCTTCAGATGGATGTGTGGTTTCAGAGAGAAACCAGCTGTGAGCCTGGGACCAGGCAGGTTGGATAAAGAGTCACCAGATGGATGTGTGGTTTCAGAGAGAAACCAGCTGTGAGCCTGGGACCAGGCACGGTGGATAAAGAGTCACCTTCAGATGGATGTGTGGTTTCAGAGAGAAACCAGCTGTGAGCCTGGGACCAGACACGGTGGATTAAGAGTCAACTTTAGATGGGATGTGTGGTTTCAGAGAGAAGTCAGCTGTTAGCCTGGGACCAGGCACGGTGGATAAAGACTCACCTTCAGATGGATGTGTGGTTTCAGAGAGAAACCAGCTGTGAGCCTGGGACCAGGCAGGTTGGATAAAGAGTCACCAGATGGATGTGTGGTTTCAGAGAGAAACCAGCTGTGAGCCTGGGACCAGGCACGGTGGATAAAGAGTCACCTTCAGATGGATGTGTGGTTTCAGAGAGAAACCAGCTGTGAGCCTGGGACCAGACACGGTGGATAAAGAGTCACCTTCAGATGGATGTGTGGTTTCAGAGAGAAGTCAGCTGTTAGCCTGGGACCAGGCACGGTGGATAAAGACTCACCTTCAGATGGATGTGTGGTTTCAGAGAGAAACCAGCTGTGAGCCTGGGACCAGGCAGGGTGGATAAAGAGTCACCTTCAGATGGATGTGTGGTTTCAGAGAGAAACCAGCTGTGAGCGTGGGACCAGGCACGGTGGATAAAGAGTCACCTTCAGATGGATGTGTGGTTTCAGAGAGAAACCAGCTGTGAGCCTGGGACCAGACACGGTGGATTAAGAGTCAACTTTAGATGGGATGTGTGGTTTCAGGGAGAAACCAGCTGTGAGCCTGGGACCAGACACGGTGGATAAAGAGTCACCTTCAGATGGATGTGTGGTTTCAGAGAGAAGCCAGCTGTGAGTCTGGGACCAGACACGGTGGATAAAGAGTCACCTTCAGATGGATGTATGTTTTCAGAGAGAAGCCAGCTGTGAGCCTGGGACCAGACACGGTGGATAAAGACTCACCTTCAGATGGATGTGTGGTTTCAGAGATTAGCCAGCTGTGAGCCTGGGACCAGGCAGGGTGGATAAAGACTCACCTTCAGATGGATGTGTGGTTTCAGAGAGAAGTCAGCTGTTAGCCTGGGACCAGGCACGGTGGATAAAGACTCACCTTCAGATGGATGTGTGGTTTCAGAGAGAAGCCAGCTGTGAGCCTGGGACCAGGCAGGGTGGATAAAGACTCACCTTCAGATGGATGTGTGGTTTCAGAGAGAAGCCAGCTGTGAGCCTGGGACCAGGCAGTAAGGATAAAGACTCACCTTCAGATGGATGTGTGGTTTCAGAGAGAAGTCAGCTGTTAGCCTGGGACCAGGCACGGTGGATAAAGACTCACCTTCAGATGGATGTGTGGTTTCAGAGAGAAACCAGCTGTGAGCCTGGGACCAGGCAGGGTGGATAAAGAGTCACCAGATGGATGTGTGGTTTCAGAGAGAAACCAGCTGTGAGCCTGGGACCAGGCACGGTGGATAAAGACTCACCTTCAGATGGATGTGTGGTTTCAGAGAGAAGCCAGCTGTGAGCCTGGGACCAGGCAGGGTGGATAAAGACTCACCTTCAGATGGATGTGTGGTTTCAGAGAGAAGTCAGCTGTTAGCCTGGGACCAGGCACGGTGGATAAAGACTCACCTTCAGATGGATGTGTGGTTTCAGAGAGAAGCCAGCTGTGAGCCTGGGACCAGGCAGGGTGGATAAAGACTCACCTTCAGATGGATGTGTGGTTTCAGAGAGAAGCCAGCTGTGAGCCTGGGACCAGGCAGTAAGGATAAAGACTCACCTTCAGATGGATGTGTGGTTTCAGAGAGAAGTCAGCTGTTAGCCTGGGACCAGGCACGGTGGATAAAGACTCACCTTCAGATGGATGTGTGGTTTCAGAGAGAAACCAGCTGTGAGCCTGGGACCAGGCAGGTTGGATAAAGAGTCACCAGATGGATGTGTGGTTTCAGAGAGAAACCAGCTGTGAGCCTGGGACCAGGCACGGTGGATAAAGAGTCACCTTCAGATGGATGTGTGGTTTCAGAGAGAAGTCAGCTGTTAGCCTGGGACCAGGCACGGTGGATAAAGACTCACCTTCAGATGGATGTGTGGTTTCAGAGAGAAACCAGCTGTGAGCCTGGGACCAGGCAGGGTGGATAAAGAGTCACCTTCAGATGGATGTGTGGTTTCAGAGAGAAACCAGCTGTGAGCGTGGGACCAGGCACGGTGGATAAAGAGTCACCTTCAGATGGATGTGTGGTTTCAGAGAGAAGTCAGCTGTTAGCCTGGGACCAGGCACGGTGGATAAAGACTCACCTTCAGATGGATGTGTGGTTTCAGAGAGAAGCCAGCTGTGAGCCTGGGACCAGGCAGGGTGGATAAAGACTCACCTTCAGATGGATGTGTGGTTTCAGAGAGAAGCCAGCTGTGATCCTGGGACCAGGCAGGGTGGATAAAGACTCACCTTCAGATGGATGTGTGGTTTCAGAGAGAAGCCAGCTGTGAGCCTGGGACCAGGCAGTAAGGATAAAGACTCACCTTCAGATGGATGTGTGGTTTCAGAGAGAAGTCAGCTGTTAGCCTGGGACCAGGCACGGTGGATAAATACTCACCTTCAGATGGATGTGTGGTTTCAGAGAGAAACCAGCTGTGAGCCTGGGACCAGGCAGGGTGGATAAAGAGTCACCAGATGGATGTGTGGTTTCAGAGAGAAACCAGCTGTGAGCCTGGGACCAGGCACGGTGGATAAAGACTCACCTTCAGATGGATGTGTGGTTTCAGAGAGAAGCCAGCTGTGAGCCTGGGACCAGGCAGGGTGGATAAAGACTCACCTTCAGATGGATGTGTGGTTTCAGAGAGAAGTCAGCTGTTAGCCTGGGACCAGGCACGGTGGATAAAGACTCACCTTCAGATGGATGTGTGGTTTCAGAGAGAAGCCAGCTGTGAGCCTGGGACCAGGCAGGGTGGATAAAGACTCACCTTCAGATGGATGTGTGGTTTCAGAGAGAAGCCAGCTGTGAGCCTGGGACCAGGCAGTAAGGATAAAGACTCACCTTCAGATGGATGTGTGGTTTCAGAGAGAAGTCAGCTGTTAGCCTGGGACCAGGCACGGTGGATAAAGACTCACCTTCAGATGGATGTGTGGTTTCAGAGAGAAACCAGCTGTGAGCCTGGGACCAGGCAGGGTGGATAAAGAGTCACCAGATGGATGTGTGGTTTCAGAGAGAAACCAGCTGTGAGCCTGGGACCAGGCACGGTGGATAAAGACTCACCTTCAGATGGATGTGTGGTTTCAGAGAGAAGCCAGCTGTGAGCCTGGGACCAGGCAGGGTGGATAAAGACTCACCTTCAGATGGATGTGTGGTTTCAGAGAGAAGTCAGCTGTTAGCCTGGGACCAGGCACGGTGGATAAATACTCACCTTCAGATGGATGTGTGGTTTCAGAGAGAAGCCAGCTGTGAGCCTGGGACCAGGCAGGGTGGATAAAGACTCACCTTCAGATGGATGTGTGGTTTCAGAGAGAAGCCAGCTGTGAGCCTGGGACCAGGCAGTAAGGATAAAGACTCACCTTCAGATGGATGTGTGGTTTCAGAGAGAAGTCAGCTGTTAGCCTGGGACCAGGCACGGTGGATAAAGACTCACCTTCAGATGGATGTGTGGTTTCAGAGAGAAACCAGCTGTGAGCCTGGGACCAGGCAGGTTGGATAAAGAGTCACCAGATGGATGTGTGGTTTCAGAGAGAAACCAGCTGTGAGCCTGGGACCAGGCACGGTGGATAAAGAGTCACCTTCAGATGGATGTGTGGTTTCAGAGAGAAACCAGCTGTGAGCCTGGGACCAGACACGGTGGATAAAGAGTCACCTTCAGATGGATGTGTGGTTTCAGAGAGAAGTCAGCTGTTAGCCTGGGACCAGGCACGGTGGATAAAGACTCACCTTCAGATGGATGTGTGGTTTCAGAGAGAAACCAGCTGTGAGCCTGGGACCAGGCAGGGTGGATAAAGAGTCACCTTCAGATGGATGTGTGGTTTCAGAGAGAAACCAGCTGTGAGCGTGGGACCAGGCACGGTGGATAAAGAGTCACCTTCAGATGGATGTGTGGTTTCAGAGAGAAACCAGCTGTGAGCCTGGGACCAGACACGGTGGATTAAGAGTCAACTTTAGATGGGATGTGTGGTTTCAGGGAGAAACCAGCTGTGAGCCTGGGACCAGACACGGTGGATAAAGAGTCACCTTCAGATGGATGTGTGGTTTCAGAGAGAAGCCAGCTGTGAGTCTGGGACCAGACACGGTGGATAAAGAGTCACCTTCAGATGGATGTATGTTTTCAGAGAGAAGCCAGCTGTGAGCCTGGGACCAGGCACGGTGGATAAAGACTCACCTTCAGATGGATGTGTTGTTTCAGAGAGAAGCCATCTGTGAGCCTGTGACCAGACACGGTGGATAAAGAGTCACCTTCAGATGGATGTGTGGTTTCAGAGAGAAGCCAGCTGTGAGCCTGGGACCAGGTACGGTGGATAAAGACTCACCTTCAGATGGATGTGTGGTTTCAGAGAGAAACCAGTTGTCAGCCTGGGACCAGACACGGGGGATAAAGACTCACCTTCAGATGGATGTGTGGTTTCAGAGATTAGCCAGCTGTGAGCCTAGGACCAGGCAGGGTGGATAAAGACTCACCTTCAGATGGATGTGTGGTTTCAGAGAGAAACCAGCTGTGAGCCTGGGACCAGGCACGGTGGATAAAGAGTCACCTTCAGATGGATGTGTGGTTTCAGAGAGAAACCAGCTGTGAGCCTGGGACCAGACACGGTGGATAAAGAGTCACCTTCAGATGGATGTGTGGTTTCAGAGAGAAGTCAGCTGTTAGCCTGGGACCAGGCACGGTGGATAAAGACTCACCTTCAGATGGATGTGTGGTTTCAGAGAGAAACCAGCTGTGAGCCTGGGACCAGGCAGGGTGGATAAAGAGTCACCTTCAGATGGATGTGTGGTTTCAGAGAGAAACCAGCTGTGAGCGTGGGACCAGGCACGGTGGATAAAGAGTCACCTTCAGATGGATGTGTGGTTTCAGAGAGAAACCAGCTGTGAGCCTGGGACCAGACACGGTGGATTAAGAGTCAACTTTAGATGGGATGTGTGGTTTCAGGGAGAAACCAGCTGTGAGCCTGGGACCAGACACGGTGGATAAAGAGTCACCTTCAGATGGATGTGTGGTTTCAGAGAGAAGCCAGCTGTGAGTCTGGGACCAGACACGGTGGATAAAGAGTCACCTTCAGATGGATGTATGTTTTCAGAGAGAAGCCAGCTGTGAGCCTGGGACCAGGCACGGTGGATAAAGACTCACCTTCAGATGGATGTGTTGTTTCAGAGAGAAGCCATCTGTGAGCCTGTGACCAGACACGGTGGATAAAGAGTCACCTTCAGATGGATGTGTGGTTTCAGAGAGAAGCCAGCTGTGAGCCTGGGACCAGGTACGGTGGATAAAGACTCACCTTCAGATGGATGTGTGGTTTCAGAGAGAAACCAGTTGTCAGCCTGGGACCAGACACGGGGGATAAAGACTCACCTTCAGATGGATGTGTGGTTTCAGAGATTAGCCAGCTGTGAGCCTGGGACCAGGCAGGGTGGATAAAGACTCACCTTCAGATGGATGTGTGGTTTCAGAGAGAAGTCAGCTGTTAGCCTGGGACCAGGCACGGTGGATAAAGACTCACCTTCAGATGGATGTGTGGTTTCAGAGAGAAGCCAGCTGTGAGCCTGGGACCAGGCAGTAAGGATAAAGACTCACCTTCAGATGGATGTGTGGTTTCAGAGAGAAACCAGCTGTGAGCCTGGGACCAGACACGGTGGATAAAGAGGCACCTTCAGATGGATGTGCGGTTTCAGAGAGAAGCCAGCTGTGAGCCTGGGACCAGGCAGTGTGGATAAAGAGTCACCTTCAGGTGGATGTGTGGTTTCAGAGAGAAACCAGCTGTGGGCCTGGGACCAGGAACGGTGGATAAAGAGTCACCTTCAGATGGATGTGTGGTTTCAGAGAGAAACCAGCTGTGAGCCTGGGACCAGACACGGTGGATAAAGAGTTACCTTCAGATGGATGTGTGGTTTCAGGGAGAAACCAGCTGTGAACCTGGGACCAGACACTGTGGATAAAGACTCACCTTCAGATGGATGTGTGGTTTCAGAGAGAAGCCAGCTGTGAGCCTGGGACCAGACACGGTGGATAAAGAGTCACCTTCAGATGGATGTGTGGTTTCAGAGAGAAGCCAGCTGTGAGTCTGGGACCAGACACGGTGGATAAAGAGTCACCTTCAGATGGATGTATGTTTTCAGAGAGAAGCCAGCCGTGAGCCTGGGACCAGGCACGGTGGATAAAGACTCACCTTCAGATGGATGTGTTGTTTCAGAGAGAAGCCATCTGTGAGCCTGTGACCAGACACGGTGGATAAAGAGTCACCTTCAGATGGATGTGTGGTTTCAGAGAGAAGCCAGCTGTGAGCCTGGGACCAGGTACGGTGGATAAAGACTCACCTTCAGATGGATGTGTGGTTTCAGAGAGAAACCAGTTGTCAGCCTGGGACCAGACACGGTGGATAAAGACTCACCTTCAGATGGATGTGTGGTTTCAGAGATTAGCCAGCTGTGAGCCTGGGACCAGGCAGGGTGGATAAAGACTCACCTTCAGATGGATGTGTGGTTTCAGAGAGAAGTCAGCTGTTAGCCTGGGACCAGGCACGGTGGATAAAGACTCACCTTCAGATGGATGTGTGGTTTCAGAGAGAAGCCAGCTGTGAGCCTGGGACCAGGCAGGGTGGATAAAGACTCACCTTCAGATGGATGTGTTGTTTCAGAGAGAAGCCATCTGTGAGCCTGTGACCAGACACGGTGGATAAAGAGTCACCTTCAGATGGATGTGTGGTTTCAGAGAGAAGCCAGCTGTGAGCCTGGGACCAGGTACGGTGGATAAAGACTCACCTTCAGATGGATGTGTGGTTTCAGAGAGAAACCAGTTGTCAGCCTGGGACCAGACACGGTGGATAAAGACTCACCTTCAGATGGATGTGTGGTTTCAGAGATTAGCCAGCTGTGAGCCTGGGACCAGGCAGGGTGGATAAAGACTCACCTTCAGATGGATGTGTGGTTTCAGAGAGAAGTCAGCTGTTAGCCTGGGACCAGGCACGGTGGATAAAGACTCACCTTCAGATGGATGTGTGGTTTCAGAGAGAAGCCAGCTGTGAGCCTGGGACCAGGCAGGGTGGATAAAGACTCACCTTCAGATGGATGTGTTGTTTCAGAGAGAAGCCAGCTGTGAGCCTGGGACCAGGCACGGTGGATAAAGACTCACCTTCAGATGGATGTGTGGTTTCAGAGAGAAGTCAGCTGTTAGCCTGGGACCAGGCACGGTGGATAAAGACTCACCTTCAGATGGATGTGTGGTTTCAGAGAGAAGCCAGCTGTGAGCCTGGGACCAGGCAGGGTGGATAAAGACTCACCTTCAGATGGATGTGTGGTTTCAGAGAGAAGCCAGCTGTGAGCCTGGGACCAGGCAGTAAGGATAAAGACTCACCTTCAGATGGATGTGTGGTTTCAGAGAGAAGTCAGCTGTTAGCCTGGGACCAGGCACGGTGGATAAAGACTCACCTTCAGATGGATGTGTGGTTTCAGAGAGAAACCAGCTGTGAGCCTGGGACCAGGCAGGTTGGATAAAGAGTCACCAGATGGATGTGTGGTTTCAGAGAGAAACCAGCTGTGAGCCTGGGACCAGGCACGGTGGATAAAGAGTCACCTTCAGATGGATGTGTGGTTTCAGAGAGAAACCAGCTGTGAGCCTGGGACCAGACACGGTGGATAAAGAGTCACCTTCAGATGGATGTGTGGTTTCAGAGAGAAGTCAGCTGTTAGCCTGGGACCAGGCACGGTGGATAAAGACTCACCTTCAGATGGATGTGTGGTTTCAGAGAGAAACCAGCTGTGAGCCTGGGACCAGGCAGGGTGGATAAAGAGTCACCTTCAGATGGATGTGTGGTTTCAGAGAGAAACCAGCTGTGAGCGTGGGACCAGGCACGGTGGATAAAGAGTCACCTTCAGATGGATGTGTGGTTTCAGAGAGAAACCAGCTGTGAGCCTGGGACCAGACACGGTGGATTAAGAGTCAACTTTAGATGGGATGTGTGGTTTCAGGGAGAAACCAGCTGTGAGCCTGGGACCAGACACGGTGGATAAAGAGTCACCTTCAGATGGATGTGTGGTTTCAGAGAGAAGCCAGCTGTGAGTCTGGGACCAGACACGGTGGATAAAGAGTCACCTTCAGATGGATGTATGTTTTCAGAGAGAAGCCAGCTGTGAGCCTGGGACCAGGCACGGTGGATAAAGACTCACCTTCAGATGGATGTGTTGTTTCAGAGAGAAGCCATCTGTGAGCCTGTGACCAGACACGGTGGATAAAGAGTCACCTTCAGATGGATGTGTGGTTTCAGAGAGAAGCCAGCTGTGAGCCTGGGACCAGGTACGGTGGATAAAGACTCACCTTCAGATGGATGTGTGGTTTCAGAGAGAAACCAGTTGTCAGCCTGGGACCAGACACGGGGGATAAAGACTCACCTTCAGATGGATGTGTGGTTTCAGAGATTAGCCAGCTGTGAGCCTGGGACCAGGCAGGGTGGATAAAGACTCACCTTCAGATGGATGTGTGGTTTCAGAGATTAGCCAGCTGTGAGCCTGGGACCAGGCAGGGTGGATAAAGACTCACCTTCAGATGGATGTGTGGTTTCAGAGAGAAGCCAGCTGTGAGCCTGGGACCAGGCAGTAAGGATAAAGACTCACCTTCAGATGGATGTGTGGTTTCAGAGAGAAACCAGCTGTGAGCCTGGGACCAGACACGGTGGATAAAGAGGCACCTTCAGATGGATGTGCGGTTTCAGAGAGAAGCCAGCTGTGAGCCTGGGACCAGGCAGTGTGGATAAAGAGTCACCTTCAGGTGGATGTGTGGTTTCAGAGAGAAACCAGCTGTGGGCCTGGGACCAGGAACGGTGGATAAAGAGTCACCTTCAGATGGATGTGTGGTTTCAGAGAGAAACCAGCTGTGAGCCTGGGACCAGACACGGTGGATAAAGAGTTACCTTCAGATGGATGTGTGGTTTCAGGGAGAAACCAGCTGTGAACCTGGGACCAGACACTGTGGATAAAGACTCACCTTCAGATGGATGTGTGGTTTCAGAGAGAAGCCAGCTGTGAGCCTGGGACCAGACACGGTGGATAAAGAGTCACCTTCAGATGGATGTGTGGTTTCAGAGAGAAGCCAGCTGTGAGTCTGGGACCAGACACGGTGGATAAAGAGTCACCTTCAGATGGATGTATGTTTTCAGAGAGAAGCCAGCTGTGAGCCTGGGACCAGGCACGGTGGATAAAGACTCACCTTCAGATGGATGTGTTGTTTCAGAGAGAAGCCATCTGTGAGCCTGTGACCAGACACGGTGGATAAAGAGTCACCTTCAGATGGATGTGTGGTTTCAGAGAGAAGCCAGCTGTGAGCCTGGGACCAGGTACGGTGGATAAAGACTCACCTTCAGATGGATGTGTGGTTTCAGAGAGAAACCAGTTGTCAGCCTGGGACCAGACACGGTGGATAAAGACTCACCTTCAGATGGATGTGTGGTTTCAGAGAGAAGCCAGCTGTGAGCCTGGGACCAGGCAGGGTGGATAAAGACTCACCTTCAGATGGATGTGTGGTTTCAGAGAGAAGTCAGCTGTTAGCCTGGGACCAGGCACGGTGGATAAAGACTCACCTTCAGATGGATGTGTGGTTTCAGAGAGAAGCCAGCTGTGAGCCTGGGACCAGGCAGGGTGGATAAAGACTCACCTTCAGATGGATGTGTTGTTTCAGAGAGAAGCCATCTGTGAGCCTGTGACCAGACACGGTGGATAAAGAGTCACCTTCAGATGGATGTGTGGTTTCAGAGAGAAGCCAGCTGTGAGCCTGGGACCAGGTACGGTGGATAAAGACTCACCTTCAGATGGATGCGTGGTTTCAGAGAGAAACCAGTTGTCAGCCTGGGATCAGACACGGTGGATAAAGACTCACCTTCAGATGGATGTGTGGTTTCAGAGATTAGCCAGCTGTGAGCCTGGGACCAGGCAGGGTGGATAAAGACTCACCTTCAGATGGATGTGTGGTTTCAGAGAGAAGTCAGCTGTTAGCCTGGGACCAGGCACGGTGGATAAAGACTCACCTTCAGATGGATGTGTGGTTTCAGAGAGAAGCCAGCTGTGAGCCTGGGACCAGGCAGGGTGGATAAAGACTCACCTTCAGATGGATGTGTGGTTTCAGAGAGAAACCAGCTGTGAGCCTGGGACCAGGCAGGGTGGATAAAGAGTCACCTTCAGATGGATGTGTGGTTTCAGAGAGAAACCAGCTGTGAGCGTGGGACCAGGCACGGTGGATAAAGAGTCACCTTCAGATGGATGTGTGGTTTCAGAGAGAAACCAGCTGTGAGCCTGGGACCAGACACGGTGGATTAAGAGTCAACTTTAGATGGGATGTGTGGTTTCAGGGAGAAACCAGCTGTGAGCCTGGGACCAGACACGGTGGATAAAGAGTCACCTTCAGATGGATGTGTGGTTTCAGAGAGAAGCCAGCTGTGAGTCTGGGACCAGACACGGTGGATAAAGAGTCACCTTCAGATGGATGTATGTTTTCAGAGAGAAGCCAGCTGTGAGCCTGGGACCAGGCACGGTGGATAAAGACTCACCTTCAGATGGATGTGTTGTTTCAGAGAGAAGCCATCTGTGAGCCTGTGACCAGACACGGTGGATAAAGAGTCACCTTCAGATGGATGTGTGGTTTCAGAGAGAAGCCAGCTGTGAGCCTGGGACCAGGTACGGTGGATAAAGACTCACCTTCAGATGGATGTGTGGTTTCAGAGAGAAACCAGTTGTCAGCCTGGGACCAGACACGGGGGATAAAGACTCACCTTCAGATGGATGTGTGGTTTCAGAGATTAGCCAGCTGTGAGCCTGGGACCAGGCAGGGTGGATAAAGACTCACCTTCAGATGGATGTGTGGTTTCAGAGATTAGCCAGCTGTGAGCCTGGGACCAGGCAGGGTGGATAAAGACTCACCTTCAGATGGATGTGTGGTTTCAGAGAGAAGCCAGCTGTGAGCCTGGGACCAGGCAGTAAGGATAAAGACTCACCTTCAGATGGATGTGTGGTTTCAGAGAGAAACCAGCTGTGAGCCTGGGACCAGACACGGTGGATAAAGAGGCACCTTCAGATGGATGTGCGGTTTCAGAGAGAAGCCAGCTGTGAGCCTGGGACCAGGCAGTGTGGATAAAGAGTCACCTTCAGGTGGATGTGTGGTTTCAGAGAGAAACCAGCTGTGGGCCTGGGACCAGGAACGGTGGATAAAGAGTCACCTTCAGATGGATGTGTGGTTTCAGAGAGAAACCAGCTGTGAGCCTGGGACCAGACACGGTGGATAAAGAGTTACCTTCAGATGGATGTGTGGTTTCAGGGAGAAACCAGCTGTGAACCTGGGACCAGACACTGTGGATAAAGACTCACCTTCAGATGGATGTGTGGTTTCAGAGAGAAGCCAGCTGTGAGCCTGGGACCAGACACGGTGGATAAAGAGTCACCTTCAGATGGATGTGTGGTTTCAGAGAGAAGCCAGCTGTGAGTCTGGGACCAGACACGGTGGATAAAGAGTCACCTTCAGATGGATGTATGTTTTCAGAGAGAAGCCAGCTGTGAGCCTGGGACCAGGCACGGTGGATAAAGACTCACCTTCAGATGGATGTGTTGTTTCAGAGAGAAGCCATCTGTGAGCCTGTGACCAGACACGGTGGATAAAGAGTCACCTTCAGATGGATGTGTGGTTTCAGAGAGAAGCCAGCTGTGAGCCTGGGACCAGGTACGGTGGATAAAGACTCACCTTCAGATGGATGTGTGGTTTCAGAGAGAAACCAGTTGTCAGCCTGGGACCAGACACGGTGGATAAAGACTCACCTTCAGATGGATGTGTGGTTTCAGAGATTAGCCAGCTGTGAGCCTGGGACCAGGCAGGGTGGATAAAGACTCACCTTCAGATGGATGTGTGGTTTCAGAGAGAAGTCAGCTGTTAGCCTGGGACCAGGCACGGTGGATAAAGACTCACCTTCAGATGGATGTGTGGTTTCAGAGAGAAGCCAGCTGTGAGCCTGGGACCAGGCAGGGTGGATAAAGACTCACCTTCAGATGGATGTGTTGTTTCAGAGAGAAGCCATCTGTGAGCCTGTGACCAGACACGGTGGATAAAGAGTCACCTTCAGATGGATGTGTGGTTTCAGAGAGAAGCCAGCTGTGAGCCTGGGACCAGGTACGGTGGATAAAGACTCACCTTCAGATGGATGCGTGGTTTCAGAGAGAAACCAGATGTCAGCCTGGGACCCTACACGGTGGATAAAGACTCACCTTCAGATGGATGTGTGGTTTCAGAGATTAGCCAGCTGTGAGCCTGGGACCAGGCAGGGTGGATAAAGACTCACCTTCAGATGGATGTGTGGTTTCAGAGAGAAGTCAGCTGTTAGCCTGGGACCAGGCACGGTGGATAAAGACTCACCTTCAGATGGATGTGTGGTTTCAGAGAGAAGCCAGCTGTGAGCCTGGGACCAGGCAGGGTGGATAAAGACTCACCTTCAGATGGATGTGTTGTTTCAGAGAGAAGCCATCTGTGAGCCTGTGACCAGACACGGTGGATAAAGAGTCACCTTCAGATGGATGTGTGGTTTCAGAGAGAAGCCAGCTGTGAGCCTGGGACCAGGTACGGTGGATAAAGACTCACCTTCAGATGGATGTGTGGTTTCAGAGAGAAACCATCTGTGAGCCTGTGACCAGACACGGTGGATAAAGAGTCACCTTCAGATGGATGTGTGGTTTCAGAGAGAAGCCAGCTGTGAGCCTGGGACCAGGTACGGTGGATAAAGACTCACCTTCAGATGGATGCGTGGTTTCAGAGAGAAACCAGTTGTCAGCCTGGGACCAGACACGGTGGATAAAGACTCACCTTCAGATGGATGTGTGGTTTCAGAGATTAGCCAGCTGTGAGCCTGGGACCAGGCAGGGTGGATAAAGACTCACCTTCAGATGGATGTGTGGTTTCAGAGAGAAGTCAGCTGTTAGCCTGGGACCAGGCACGGTGGATAAAGACTCACCTTCAGATGGATGTGTGGTTTCAGAGAGAAGCCAGCTGTGAGCCTGGGACCAGGCAGGGTGGATAAAGACTCACCTTCAGATGGATGTGTTGTTTCAGAGAGAAGCCATCTGTGAGCCTGTGACCAGACACGGTGGATAAAGAGTCACCTTCAGATGGATGTGTGGTTTCAGAGAGAAGCCAGCTGTGAGCCTGGGACCAGGTACGGTGGATAAAGACTCACCTTCAGATGGATGTGTGGTTTCAGAGAGAAACCAGTTGTCAGCCTGGGACCAGACACGGTGGATAAAGACTCACCTTCAGATGGATGTGTGGTTTCAGAGATTAGCCAGCTGTGAGCCTGGGACCAGGCAGGGTGGATAAAGACTCACCTTCAGATGGATGTGTGGTTTCAGAGAGAAGTCAGCTGTTAGCCTGGGACCAGGCACGGTGGATAAAGACTCACCTTCAGATGGATGTGTGGTTTCAGAGAGAAGCCAGCTGTGAGCCTGGGACCAGGAAGGGTGGATAAAGACTCACCTTCAGATGGATGTGTGGTTTCAGAGAGAAGCCAGCTGTGAGCCTGGGACCAGGCAGTAAGGATAAAGACTCACCTTCAGATGGATGTGTGGTTTCAGAGAGAAGTCAGCTGTTAGCCGGGACCAGGCACGGTGGATAAAGACTCACCTTCAGATGGATGTGTGGTTTCAGAGAGAAACCAGCTGTGAGCCTGGGACCAGGCAGGGTGGATAAAGAGTCACCAGATGGATGTGTGGTTTCAGAGAGAAACCAGCTGTGAGCCTGGGACCAGGCACGGTGGATAAAGAGTCACCTTCAGATGGATGTGTGGTTTCAGAGAGAAACCAGCTGTGAGCCTGGGACCAGACACGGTGGATAAAGAGTCACCTTCAGATGGATGTGTGGTTTCAGAGAGAAGTCAGCTGTTAGCCTGGGACCAGGCACGGTGGATAAAGACTCACCTTCAGATGGATGTGTGGTTTCAGAGAGAAGCCAGCTGTGAGCCTGGGACCAGGCAGGGTGGATAAAGACTCACCTTCAGATGGATGTGTGGTTTCAGAGAGAAGCCAGCTGTGAGCCTGGGACCAGGCAGTAAGGATAAAGACTCACCTTCAGATGGATGTGTGGTTTCAGAGAGAAGTCAGCTGTTAGCCTGGGACCAGGCACGGTGGATAAAGACTCACCTTCAGATGGATGTGTGGTTTCAGAGAGAAACCAGCTGTGAGCCTGGGACCAGGCAGGGTGGATAAAGAGTCACCAGATGGATGTGTGGTTTCAGAGAGAAACCAGCTGTGAGCCTGGGACCAGGCACGGTGGATAAAGACTCACCTTCAGATGGATGTGTGGTTTCAGAGATTAGCCAGCTGTGAGCCTGGGACCAGGCAGGGTGGATAAAGACTCACCTTCAGATGGATGTGTGGTTTCAGAGAGAAGTCAGCTGTTAGCCTGGGACCAGGCACGGTGGATAAAGACTCACCTTCAGATGGATGTGTGGTTTCAGAGAGAAGCCAGCTGTGAGCCTGGGACCAGGCAGGGTGGATAAAGACTCACCTTCAGATGGATGTGTTGTTTCAGAGAGAAGCCATCTGTGAGCCTGTGACCAGACACGGTGGATAAAGAGTCACCTTCAGATGGATGTGTGGTTTCAGAGAGAAGCCAGCTGTGAGCCTGGGACCAGGTACGGTGGATAAAGACTCACCTTCAGATGGATGTGTGGTTTCAGAGAGAAACCAGTTGTCAGCCTGGGACCAGACACGGTGGATAAAGACTCACCTTCAGATGGATGTGTGGTTTCAGAGATTAGCCAGCTGTGAGCCTGGGACCAGGCAGGGTGGATAAAGACTCACCTTCAGATGGATGTGTGGTTTCAGAGAGAAGTCAGCTGTTAGCCTGGGACCAGGCACGGTGGATAAAGACTCACCTTCAGATGGATGTGTGGTTTCAGAGAGAAGCCAGCTGTGAGCCTGGGACCAGGAAGGGTGGATAAAGACTCACCTTCAGATGGATGTGTGGTTTCAGAGAGAAGCCAGCTGTGAGCCTGGGACCAGGCAGTAAGGATAAAGACTCACCTTCAGATGGATGTGTGGTTTCAGAGAGAAGTCAGCTGTTAGCCGGGACCAGGCACGGTGGATAAAGACTCACCTTCAGATGGATGTGTGGTTTCAGAGAGAAACCAGCTGTGAGCCTGGGACCAGGCAGGGTGGATAAAGAGTCACCAGATGGATGTGTGGTTTCAGAGAGAAACCAGCTGTGAGCCTGGGACCAGGCACGGTGGATAAAGAGTCACCTTCAGATGGATGTGTGGTTTCAGAGAGAAACCAGCTGTGAGCCTGGGACCAGACACGGTGGATAAAGAGTCACCTTCAGATGGATGTGTGGTTTCAGAGAGAAGTCAGCTGTTAGCCTGGGACCAGGCACGGTGGATAAAGACTCACCTTCAGATGGATGTGTGGTTTCAGAGAGAAGCCAGCTGTGAGCCTGGGACCAGGCAGGGTGGATAAAGACTCACCTTCAGATGGATGTGTGGTTTCAGAGAGAAGCCAGCTGTGAGCCTGGGACCAGGCAGTAAGGATAAAGACTCACCTTCAGATGGATGTGTGGTTTCAGAGAGAAGTCAGCTGTTAGCCTGGGACCAGGCACGGTGGATAAAGACTCACCTTCAGATGGATGTGTGGTTTCAGAGAGAAACCAGCTGTGAGCCTGGGACCAGGCAGGGTGGATAAAGAGTCACCAGATGGATGTGTGGTTTCAGAGAGAAACCAGCTGTGAGCCTGGGACCAGGCACGGTGGATAAAGACTCACCTTCAGATGGATGTGTGGTTTCAGAGAGAAGCCAGCTGTGAGCCTGGGACCAGGCAGGGTGGATAAAGACTCACCTTCAGATGGATGTGTGGTTTCAGAGAGAAGTCAGCTGTTAGCCTGGGACCAGGCACGGTGGATAAAGACTCACCTTCAGATGGATGTGTGGTTTCAGAGAGAAGCCAGCTGTGAGCCTGGGACCAGGCAGGGTGGATAAAGACTCACCTTCAGATGGATGTGTGGTTTCAGAGAGAAGCCAGCTGTGAGCCTGGGACCAGGCAGTAAGGATAAAGACTCACCTTCAGATGGATGTGTGGTTTCAGAGAGAAGTCAGCTGTTAGCCTGGGACCAGGCACGGTGGATAAAGACTCACCTTCAGATGGATGTGTGGTTTCAGAGAGAAACCAGCTGTGAGCCTGGGACCAGGCAGGTTGGATAAAGAGTCACCAGATGGATGTGTGGTTTCAGAGAGAAACCAGCTGTGAGCCTGGGACCAGGCACGGTGGATAAAGAGTCACCTTCAGATGGATGTGTGGTTTCAGAGAGAAACCAGCTGTGAGCCTGGGACCAGACACGGTGGATAAAGAGTCACCTTCAGATGGATGTGTGGTTTCAGAGAGAAGTCAGCTGTTAGCCTGGGACCAGGCACGGTGGATAAAGACTCACCTTCAGATGGATGTGTGGTTTCAGAGAGAAACCAGCTGTGAGCCTGGGACCAGGCAGGGTGGATAAAGAGTCACCTTCAGATGGATGTGTGGTTTCAGAGAGAAGCCAGCTGTGAGCCTGGGACCAGGCAGGGTGGATAAAGACTCACCTTCAGATGGATGTGTGGTTTCAGAGAGAAGCCAGCTGTGAGCCTGGGACCAGGCAGTAAGGATAAAGACTCACCTTCAGATGGATGTGTGGTTTCAGAGAGAAGTCAGCTGTTAGCCTGGGACCAGGCACGGTGGATAAAGACTCACCTTCAGATGGATGTGTGGTTTCAGAGAGAAACCAGCTGTGAGCCTGGGACCAGGCAGGGTGGATAAAGAGTCACCAGATGGATGTGTGGTTTCAGAGAGAAACCAGCTGTGAGCCTGGGACCAGGCACGGTGGATAAAGAGTCACCTTCAGATGGATGTGTGGTTTCAGAGAGAAACCAGCTGTGAGCCTGGGACCAGACACGGTGGATAAAGAGTCACCTTCAGATGGATGTGTGGTTTCAGAGAGAAGTCAGCTGTTAGCCTGGGACCAGGCACGGTGGATAAAGACTCACCTTCAGATGGATGTGTGGTTTCAGAGAGAAGCCAGCTGTGAGCCTGGGACCAGGCAGGGTGGATAAAGACTCACCTTCAGATGGATATGTGGTTTCAGAGAGAAGCCAGCTGTGAGCCTGGGACCAGGCAGTAAGGATAAAGACTCACCTTCAGATGGATGTGTGGTTTCAGAGAGAAGTCAGCTGTTAGCCTGGGACCAGGCACGGTGGATAAAGACTCACCTTCAGATGGATGTGTGGTTTCAGAGAGAAACCAGCTGTGAGCCTGGGACCAGGCAGGGTGGATAAAGAGTCACCAGATGGATGTGTGGTTTCAGAGAGAAACCAGCTGTGAGCCTGGGACCAGGCACGGTGGATAAAGACTCACCTTCAGATGGATGTGTGGTTTCAGAGAGAAGTCAGCTGTTAGCCTGGGACCAGGCACGGTGGATAAAGACTCACCTTCAGATGGATGTGTGGTTTCAGAGAGAAGCCAGCTGTGAGCCTGGGACCAGGCAGGGTGGATAAAGACTCACCTTCAGATGGATGTGTGGTTTCAGAGAGAAGCCAGCTGTGAGCCTGGGACCAGGCAGTAAGGATAAAGACTCACCTTCAGATGGATGTGTGGTTTCAGAGAGAAGTCAGCTGTTAGCCTGGGACCAGGCACGGTGGATAAAGACTCACCTTCAGATGGATGTGTGGTTTCAGAGAGAAACCAGCTGTGAGCCTGGGACCAGGCAGGTTGGATAAAGAGTCACCAGATGGATGTGTGGTTTCAGAGAGAAACCAGCTGTGAGCCTGGGACCAGGCACGGTGGATAAAGAGTCACCTTCAGATGGATGTGTGGTTTCAGAGAGAAACCAGCTGTGAGCCTGGGACCAGACACGGTGGATAAAGAGTCACCTTCAGATGGATGTGTGGTTTCAGAGAGAAGTCAGCTGTTAGCCTGGGACCAGGCACGGTGGATAAAGACTCACCTTCAGATGGATGTGTGGTTTCAGAGAGAAACCAGCTGTGAGCCTGGGACCAGGCAGGGTGGATAAAGAGTCACCTTCAGATGGATGTGTGGTTTCAGAGAGAAGCCAGCTGTGAGCCTGGGACCAGGCAGGGTGGATAAAGACTCACCTTCAGATGGATGTGTGGTTTCAGAGAGAAGCCAGCTGTGAGCCTGGGACCAGGCAGTAAGGATAAAGACTCACCTTCAGATGGATGTGTGGTTTCAGAGAGAAGTCAGCTGTTAGCCTGGGACCAGGCACGGTGGATAAAGACTCACCTTCAGATGGATGTGTGGTTTCAGAGAGAAACCAGCTGTGAGCCTGGGACCAGGCAGGGTGGATAAAGAGTCACCTTCAGATGGATGTGTGGTTTCAGAGAGAAACCAGCTGTGAGCCTGGGACCAGACACGGTGGATAAAGAGTCACCTTCAGATGGATGTGTGGTTTCAGAGAGAAGCCAGCTGTGAGTCTGGGACCAGACACGGTGGATAAAGAGTCACCTTCAGATGGATGTATGTTTTCAGAGAGAAACCAGCTGTGAGCGTGGGACCAGGCACGGTGGATAAAGAGTCACCTTCAGATGGATGTGTGGTTTCAGAGAGAAACCAGCTGTGAGCCTGGGACCAGACACAGTGGATTAAGAGTCAACTTTAGATGGGATGTGTGGTTTCAGGGAGAAACCAGCTGTGAGCCTGGGACCAGACACGGTGGATAAAGAGTCACCTTCAGATGGATGTGTGGTTTCAGAGAGAAGCCAGCTGTGAGTCTGGGACCAGACACGGTGGATAAAGAGTCACCTTCAGATGGATGTATGTTTTCAGAGAGAAGCCAGCTGTGAGCCTGGGACCAGGCACGGTGGATAAAGACTCACCTTCAGATGGATGTGTTGTTTCAGAGAGAAGCCATCTGTGAGCCTGTGACCAGACACGGTGGATAAAGAGTCACCTTCAGATGGATGTGTGGTTTCAGAGAGAAGCCAGCTGTGAGCCTGGGACCAGGTACGGTGGATAAAGACTCACCTTCAGATGGATGTGTGGTTTCAGAGAGAAACCAGTTGTCAGCCTGGGACCAGACACGGTGGATAAAGACTCACCTTCAGATGGATGTGTGGTTTCAGAGATTAGCCAGCTGTGAGCCTGGGACCAGGCAGGGTGGATAAAGACTCACCTTCAGATGGATGTGTGGTTTCAGAGAGAAGTCAGCTGTTAGCCTGGGACCAGGCACGGTGGATAAAGACTCACCTTCAGATGGATGTGTGGTTTCAGAGAGAAGCCAGCTGTGAGCCTGGGACCAGGCAGGGTGGATAAAGACTCACCTTCAGATGGATGTGTGGTTTCAGAGAGAAGCCAGCTGTGAGCCTGGGACCAGGCAGTAAGGATAAAGACTCACCTTCAGATGGATGTGTGGTTTCAGAGAGAAACCAGCTGTGAGCCTGGGACCAGACACGGTGGATAAAGAGGCACCTTCAGATGGATGTGCGGTTTCAGAGAGAAGCCAGCTGTGAGCCTGGGACCAGGCAGTGTGGATAAAGAGTCACCTTCAGGTGGATGTGTGGTTTCAGAGAGAAACCAGCTGTGGGCCTGGGACCAGGAACGGTGGATAAAGAGTCACCTTCAGATGGATGTGTGGTTTCAGAGAGAAACCAGCTGTGAGCCTGGGACCAGACACGGTGGATAAAGAGTTACCTTCAGATGGATGTGTGGTTTCAGGGAGAAACCAGCTGTGAACCTGGGACCAGACACTGTGGATAAAGACTCACCTTCAGATGGATGTGTGGTTTCAGAGAGAAGCCAGCTGTGAGCCTGGGACCAGACACGTTGGATAAAGAGTCACCTTCAGATGGATGTGTGGTTTCAGAGAGAAGCCAGCTGTGAGTCTGGGACCAGACACGGTGGATAAAGAGTCACCTTCAGATGGATGTGTGGTTTCAGAGATTAGCCAGCTGTGAGCCTGGGACCAGGCTGGGTGGATAAAGACTCACCTTCAGATGGATGTGTGGTTTCAGAGAGAAGTCAGCTGTTAGCCTGGGACCAGGCACGGTGGATAAAGACTCACCTTCAGATGGATGTGTGGTTTCAGAGAGAAGCCAGCTGTGAGCCTGGGACCAGGCAGGGTGGATAAAGACTCACCTTCAGATGGATGTGTTGTTTCAGAGAGAAGCCATCTGTGAGCCTGTGACCAGACACGGTGGATAAAGAGTCACCTTCAGATGGATGTGTGGTTTCAGAGAGAAGCCAGCTGTGAGCCTGGGACCAGGTACGGTGGATAAAGACTCACCTTCAGATGGATGTGTGGTTTCAGAGAGAAACCAGTTGTCAGCCTGGGACCAGACACGGTGGATAAAGACTCACCTTCAGATGGATGTGTGGTTTCAGAGATTAGCCAGCTGTGAGCCTGGGACCAGGCAGGGTGGATAAAGACTCACCTTCAGATGGATGTGTGGTTTCAGAGAGAAGTCAGCTGTTAGCCTGGGACCAGGCACGGTGGATAAAGACTCACCTTCAGATGGATGTGTGGTTTCAGAGAGAAGCCAGCTGTGAGCCTGGGACCAGGCAGGGTGGATAAAGACTCACCTTCAAATGGATGTGTTGTTTCAGAGAGAAGCCATCTGTGAGCCTGTGACCAGACACGGTGGATAAAGAGTCACCTTCAGATGGATGTGTGGTTTCAGAGAGAAGCCAGCTGTGAGCCTGGGACCAGGTACGGTGGATAAAGACTCACCTTCAGATGGATGTGTGGTTTCAGAGAGAAACCAGTTGTCAGCCTGGGACCAGACACGGTGGATAAAGACTCACCTTCAGATGGATGTGTGGTTTCAGAGATTAGCCAGCTGTGAGCCTGGGACCAGGCAGGGTGGATAAAGACTCACCTTCAGATGGATATGTGGTTTCAGAGAGAAGCCAGCTGTGAGCCTGGGACCAGGCAGTAAGGATAAAGACTCACCTTCAGATGGATGTGTGGTTTCAGAGAGAAGTCAGCTGTTAGCCTGGGACCAGGCACGGTGGATAAAGACTCACCTTCAGATGGATGTGTGGTTTCAGAGAGAAACCAGCTGTGAGCCTGGGACCAGGCAGGGTGGATAAAGAGTCACCAGATGGATGTGTGGTTTCAGAGAGAAACCAGCTGTGAGCCTGGGACCAGGCACGGTGGATAAAGACTCACCTTCAGATGGATGTGTGGTTTCAGAGAGAAGCCAGCTGTGAGCCTGGGACCAGGCAGGGTGGATAAAGACTCACCTTCAGATGGATGTGTGGTTTCAGAGAGAAGTCAGCTGTTAGCCTGGGACCAGGCACGGTGGATAAAGACTCACCTTCAGATGGATGTGTGGTTTCAGAGAGAAGCCAGCTGTGAGCCTGGGACCAGGCAGGGTGGATAAAGACTCACCTTCAGATGGATGTATGGTTTCAGAGAGAAGCCAGCTGTGAGCCTGGGACCAGGCAGTAAGGATAAAGACTCACCTTCAGAGGGATGTGTGGTTTCAGAGAGAAGTCAGCTGTTAGCCTGGGACCAGGCACGGTGGATAAAGACTCACCTTCAGATGGATGTGTGGTTTCAGAGAGAAACCAGCTGTGAGCCTGGGACCAGGCAGGTTGGATAAAGAGTCACCAGATGGATGTGTGGTTTCAGAGAGAAACCAGCTGTGAGCCTGGGACCAGGCACGGTGGATAAAGAGTCACCTTCAGATGGATGTGTGGTTTCAGAGAGAAACCAGCTGTGAGCCTGGGACCAGACACGGTGGATAAAGAGTCACCTTCAGATGGATGTGTGGTTTCAGAGAGAAGTCAGCTGTTAGCCTGGGACCAGGCACGGTGGATAAAGACTCACCTTCAGATGGATGTGTGGTTTCAGAGAGAAACCAGCTGTGAGCCTGGGACCAGGCAGGGTGGATAAAGAGTCACCTTCAGATGGATGTGTGGTTTCAGAGAGAAGCCAGCTGTGAGCCTGGGACCAGGCAGGGTGGATAAAGACTCACCTTCAGATGGATGTGTGGTTTCAGAGAGAAGCCAGCTGTGAGCCTGGGACCAGGCAGTAAGGATAAAGACTCACCTTCAGATGGATGTGTGGTTTCAGAGAGAAGTCAGCTGTTAGCCTGGGACCAGGCACGGTGGATAAAGACTCACCTTCAGATGGATGTGTGGTTTCAGAGAGAAACCAGCTGTGAGCCTGGGACCAGGCAGGGTGGATAAAGAGTCACCTTCAGATGGATGTGTGGTTTCAGAGAGAAACCAGCTGTGAGCCTGGGACCAGACACGGTGGATAAAGACTCACCTTCAGATGGATGTGTGGTTTCAGAGATTAGCCAGCTGTGAGCCTGGGACCAGGCAGGGTGGATAAAGACTCACCTTCAGATGGATATGTGGTTTCAGAGAGAAGCCAGCTGTGAGCCTGGGACCAGGCAGTAAGGATAAAGACTCACCTTCAGATGGATGTGTGGTTTCAGAGAGAAGTCAGCTGTTAGCCTGGGACCAGGCACGGTGGATAAAGACTCACCTTCAGATGGATGTGTGGTTTCAGAGAGAAACCAGCTGTGAGCCTGGGACCAGGCAGGGTGGATAAAGAGTCACCAGATGGATGTGTGGTTTCAGAGAGAAACCAGCTGTGAGCCTGGGACCAGGCACGGTGGATAAAGACTCACCTTCAGATGGATGTGTGGTTTCAGAGAGAAGCCAGCTGTGAGCCTGGGACCAGGCAGGGTGGATAAAGACTCACCTTCAGATGGATGTGTGGTTTCAGAGAGAAGTCAGCTGTTAGCCTGGGACCAGGCACGGTGGATAAAGACTCACCTTCAGATGGATGTGTGGTTTCAGAGAGAAGCCAGCTGTGAGCCTGGGACCAGGCAGGGTGGATAAAGACTCACCTTCAGATGGATGTGTGGTTTCAGAGAGAAGCCAGCTGTGAGCCTGGGACCAGGCAGTAAGGATAAAGACTCACCTTCAGATGGATGTGTGGTTTCAGAGAGAAGTCAGCTGTTAGCCTGGGACCAGGCACGGTGGATAAAGACTCACCTTCAGATGGATGTGTGGTTTCAGAGAGAAACCAGCTGTGAGCCTGGGACCAGGCAGGTTGGATAAAGAGTCACCAGATGGATGTGTGGTTTCAGAGAGAAACCAGCTGTGAGCCTGGGACCAGGCACGGTGGATAAAGAGTCACCTTCAGATGGATGTGTGGTTTCAGAGAGAAACCAGCTGTGAGCCTGGGACCAGACACGGTGGATAAAGAGTCACCTTCAGATGGATGTGTGGTTTCAGAGAGAAGTCAGCTGTTAGCCTGGGACCAGGCACGGTGGATAAAGACTCACCTTCAGATGGATGTGTGGTTTCAGAGAGAAACCAGCTGTGAGCCTGGGACCAGGCAGGGTGGATAAAGAGTCACCTTCAGATGGATGTGTGGTTTCAGAGAGAAGCCAGCTGTGAGCCTGGGACCAGGCAGGGTGGATAAAGACTCACCTTCAGATGGATGTGTGGTTTCAGAGAGAAGCCAGCTGTGAGCCTGGGACCAGGCAGTAAGGATAAAGACTCACCTTCAGATGGATGTGTGGTTTCAGAGAGAAGTCAGCTGTTAGCCTGGGACCAGGCACGGTGGATAAAGACTCACCTTCAGATGGATGTGTGGTTTCAGAGAGAAACCAGCTGTGAGCCTGGGACCAGGCAGGGTGGATAAAGAGTCACCTTCAGATGGATGTGTGGTTTCAGAGAGAAACCAGCTGTGAGCCTGGGACCAGACACGGTGGATAAAGAGTCACCTTCAGATGGATGTGTGGTTTCAGAGAGAAGCCAGCTGTGAGTCTGGGACCAGACACGGTGGATAAAGAGTCACCTTCAGATGGATGTATGTTTTCAGAGAGAAACCAGCTGTGAGCGTGGGACCAGGCACGGTGGATAAAGAGTCACCTTCAGATGGATGTGTGGTTTCAGAGAGAAACCAGCTGTGAGCCTGGGACCAGACACAGTGGATTAAGAGTCAACTTTAGATGGGATGTGTGGTTTCAGGGAGAAACCAGCTGTGAGCCTGGGACCAGACACGGTGGATAAAGAGTCACCTTCAGATGGATGTGTGGTTTCAGAGAGAAGCCAGCTGTGAGTCTGGGACCAGACACGGTGGATAAAGAGTCACCTTCAGATGGATGTATGTTTTCAGAGAGAAGCCAGCTGTGAGCCTGGGACCAGGCACGGTGGATAAAGACTCACCTTCAGATGGATGTGTTGTTTCAGAGAGAAGCCATCTGTGAGCCTGTGACCAGACACGGTGGATAAAGAGTCACCTTCAGATGGATGTGTGGTTTCAGAGAGAAGCCAGCTGTGAGCCTGGGACCAGGTACGGTGGATAAAGACTCACCTTCAGATGGATGTGTGGTTTCAGAGAGAAACCAGTTGTCAGCCTGGGACCAGACACGGTGGATAAAGACTCACCTTCAGATGGATGTGTGGTTTCAGAGATTAGCCAGCTGTGAGCCTGGGACCAGGCAGGGTGGATAAAGACTCACCTTCAGATGGATGTGTGGTTTCAGAGAGAAGTCAGCTGTTAGCCTGGGACCAGGCACGGTGGATAAAGACTCACCTTCAGATGGATGTGTGGTTTCAGAGAGAAGCCAGCTGTGAGCCTGGGACCAGGCAGGGTGGATAAAGACTCACCTTCAGATGGATGTGTGGTTTCAGAGAGAAGCCAGCTGTGAGCCTGGGACCAGGCAGTAAGGATAAAGACTCACCTTCAGATGGATGTGTGGTTTCAGAGAGAAACCAGCTGTGAGCCTGGGACCAGACACGGTGGATAAAGAGGCACCTTCAGATGGATGTGCGGTTTCAGAGAGAAGCCAGCTGTGAGCCTGGGACCAGGCAGTGTGGATAAAGAGTCACCTTCAGGTGGATGTGTGGTTTCAGAGAGAAACCAGCTGTGGGCCTGGGACCAGGAACGGTGGATAAAGAGTCACCTTCAGATGGATGTGTGGTTTCAGAGAGAAACCAGCTGTGAGCCTGGGACCAGACACGGTGGATAAAGAGTTACCTTCAGATGGATGTGTGGTTTCAGGGAGAAACCAGCTGTGAACCTGGGACCAGACACTGTGGATAAAGACTCACCTTCAGATGGATGTGTGGTTTCAGAGAGAAGCCAGCTGTGAGCCTGGGACCAGACACGTTGGATAAAGAGTCACCTTCAGATGGATGTGTGGTTTCAGAGAGAAGCCAGCTGTGAGTCTGGGACCAGACACGGTGGATAAAGAGTCACCTTCAGATGGATGTATGTTTTCAGAGAGAAGCCAGCTGTGAGCCTGGGACCAGGCACGGTGGATAAAGACTCACCTTCAGATGGATGTGTTGTTTCAGAGAGAAGCCATCTGTGAGCCTGTGACCAGACACGGTGGATAAAGAGTCACCTTCAGATGGATGTGTGGTTTCAGAGAGAAGCCAGCTGTGAGCCTGGGACCAGGTACGGTGGATAAAGACTCACCTTCAGATGGATGTGTGGTTTCAGAGAGAAACCAGTTGTCAGCCTGGGACCAGACACGGTGGATAAAGACTCACCTTCAGATGGATGTGTGGTTTCAGAGATTAGCCAGCTGTGAGCCTGGGACCAGGCACGGTGGATAAAGACTCACCTTCAGATGGATGTGTGGTTTCAGAGAGAAGCCAGCTGTGAGCCTGGGACCAGGCAGGGTGGATAAAGACTCACCTTCAGATGGATGTGTTGTTTCAGAGAGAAGCCATCTGTGAGCCTGTGACCAGACACGGTGGATAAAGAGTCACCTTCAGATGGATGTGTGGTTTCAGAGAGAAGCCAGCTGTGAGCCTGGGACCAGGTACGGTGGATAAAGACTCACCTTCAGATGGATGTGTGGTTTCAGAGAGAAACCAGTTGTCAGCCTGGGACCAGACACGGTGGATAAAGACTCACCTTCAGATGGATGTGTGGTTTCAGAGATTAGCCAGCTGTGAGCCTGGGACCAGGCAGGGTGGATAAAGACTCACCTTCAGATGGATGTGTGGTTTCAGAGAGAAGTCAGCTGTTAGCCTGGGACCAGGCACGGTGGATAAAGACTCACCTTCAGATGGATGTGTGGTTTCAGAGAGAAGCCAGCTGTGAGCCTGGGACCAGGCAGGGTGGATAAAGACTCACCTTCAAATGGATGTGTTGTTTCAGAGAGAAGCCATCTGTGAGCCTGTGACCAGACACGGTGGATAAAGAGTCACCTTCAGATGGATGTGTGGTTTCAGAGAGAAGCCAGCTGTGAGCCTGGGACCAGGTACGGTGGATAAAGACTCACCTTCAGATGGATGTGTGGTTTCAGAGAGAAACCAGTTGTCAGCCTGGGACCAGACACGGTGGATAAAGACTCACCTTCAGATGGATGTGTGGTTTCAGAGATTAGCCAGCTGTGAGCCTGGGACCAGGCAGGGTGGATAAAGACTCACCTTCAGATGGATGTGTGGTTTCAGAGAGAAGTCAGCTGTTAGCCTGGGACCAGGCACGGTGGATAAAGACTCACCTTCAGATGGATGTGTGGTTTCAGAGAGAAGCCAGCTGTGAGCCTGGGACCAGGCAGGGTGGATAAAGACTCACCTTCAGATGGATGTGTGGTTTCAGAGAGAAGCCAGCTGTGAGCCTGGGACCAGGCAGTAAGGATAAAGACTCACCTTCAGATGGATGTGTGGTTTCAGAGAGAAGTCAGCTGTTAGCCTGGGACCAGGCACGGTGGATAAAGACTCACCTTCAGATGGATGTGTGGTTTCAGAGAGAAACCAGCTGTGAGCCTGGGACCAGGCAGGGTGGATAAAGAGTCACCAGATGGATGTGTGGTTTCAGAGAGAAACCAGCTGTGAGCCTGGGACCAGGCACGGTGGATAAAGAGTCACCTTCAGATGGATGTGTGGTTTCAGAGAGAAGACAGCTGTTAGCCTGGGACCAGGCACGGTGGATAAAGACTCACCTTCAGATGGATGTGTGGTTTCAGAGAGAAACCAGCTGTGAGCCTGGGACCAGGCAGGGTGGATAAAGAGTCACCTTCAGATGGATGTGTGGTTTCAGAGAGAAACCAGCTGTGAGCCTGGGACCAGACACGGTGGATAAAGAGTCACCTTCAGATGGATGTGTGGTTTCAGAGAGAAGCCAGCTGTGAGTCTGGGACCAGACACGGTGGATAAAGAGTCACCTTCAGATGGATGTATGTTTTCAGAGAGAAACCAGCTGTGAGCGTGGGACCAGGCACGGTGGATAAAGAGTCACCTTCAGATGGATGTGTGGTTTCAGAGAGAAACCAGCTGTGAGCCTGGGACCAGACACAGTGGATTAAGAGTCAACTTTAGATGGGATGTGTGGTTTCAGGGAGAAACCAGCTGTGAGCCTGGGACCAGACACGGTGGATAAAGAGTCACCTTCAGATGGATGTGTGGTTTCAGAGAGAAGCCAGCTGTGAGTCTGGGACCAGACACGGTGGATAAAGAGTCACCTTCAGATGGATGTATGTTTTCAGAGAGAAGCCAGCTGTGAGCCTGGGACCAGGCACGGTGGATAAAGACTCACCTTCAGATGGATGTGTTGTTTCAGAGAGAAGCCATCTGTGAGCCTGTGACCAGACACGGTGGATAAAGAGTCACCTTCAGATGGATGTGTGGTTTCAGAGAGAAGCCAGCTGTGAGCCTGGGACCAGGTACGGTGGATAAAGACTCACCTTCAGATGGATGTGTGGTTTCAGAGAGAAACCAGTTGTCAGCCTGGGACCAGACACGGTGGATAAAGACTCACCTTCAGATGGATGTGTGGTTTCAGAGATTAGCCAGCTGTGAGCCTGGGACCAGACACGGTGGATAAAGAGTCACCTTCAGATGGATGTGTGGTTTCAGAGAGAAGCCAGCTGTGAGTCTGGGACCAGACACGGTGGATAAAGAGTCACCTTCAGATGGATGTATGTTTTCAGAGAGAAGCCAGCTGTGAGCCTGGGACCAGGCACGGTGGATAAAGACTCACCTTCAGATGGATGTGTTGTTTCAGAGAGAAGCCATCTGTCAGCCTGGGACCAGGCACGGTGGATAAAGACTCACCTTCAGATGGATGTGTGGTTTCAGAGAGAAGCCAGCTGTGAGCCTGGGACCAGGCAGGGTGGATAAAGACTCACCTTCAGATGGATGTGTGGTTTCAGAGAGAAGCCAGCTGTGAGCCTGGGACCAGGCAGTAAGGATAAAGACTCACCTTCAGATGGATGTGTGGTTTCAGAGAGAAACCAGCTTTGAGCCTGGGACCAGACACGGTGGATAAAGAGGCACCTTCAGATGGATGTGCGGTTTCAGAGAGAAGCCAGCTGTGAGCCTGGGACCAGGCAGTGTGGATAAAGAGTCACCTTCAGGTGGATGTGTGGTTTCAGAGAGAAACCAGCTGTGGGCCTGGGACCAGGAACGGTGGATAAAGAGTCACCTTCAGATGGATGTGTGGTTTCAGAGAGAAACCAGCTGTGAGCCTGGGACCAGACACGGTGGATAAAGAGTTACCTTCAGATGGATGTGTGGTTTCAGGGAGAAACCAGCTGTGAACCTGGGACCAGACACTGTGGATAAAGACTCACCTTCAGATGGATGTGTGGTTTCAGAGAGAAGCCAGCTGTGAGCCTGGGACCAGACACGATGGATAAAGAGTCACCTTCAGATGGATGTGTGGTTTCAGAGAGAAGCCAGCTGTGAGTCTGGGACCAGACACGGTGGATAAAGAGTCACCTTCAGATGGATGTATGTTTTCAGAGAGAAGCAAGCTGTGAGCCTGGGACCAGGCACGGTGGATAAAGACTCACCTTCAGATGGATGTGTTGTTTCAGAGAGAAGCCATCTGTGAGCCTGTGACCAGACACGGTGGATAAAGAGTCACCTTCAGATGGATGTGTGGTTTCAGAGAGAAGCCAGCTGTGAGAATGGGACCAGGTACGGTGGATAAAGACTCACCTTCAGATGGATGTGTGGTTTCAGAGAGAAACCAGTTGTCAGCCTGGGACCAGACACGGTGGATAAAGACTCACCTTCAGATGGATGTGTGGTTTCAGAGATTAGCCAGCTGTGAGCCTGGGACCAGGCAGGGTGGATAAAGACTCACCTTCAGATGGATGTGTGGTTTCAGAGAGAAGTCAGCTGTTAGCCTGGGACCAGGCACGGTGGATAAAGACTCACCTTCAGATGGATGTGTGGTTTCAGAGAGAAGCCAGCTGTGAGCCTGGGACCAGGCAGGGTGGATAAAGACTCACCTTCAGATGGATGTGTGGTTTCAGAGAGAAGCCAGCTGTGAGCCTGGGACCAGGCAGTAAGGATAAAGACTCACCTTCAGATGGATGTGTGGTTTCAGAGAGAAACCAGCTGTGAGCCTGGGACCAGACACGGTGGATAAAGAGGCACCTTCAGATGGATGTGTGGTTTCAGAGAGAAGCCAGCTGTGAGCCTGGGACCAGGCAGTGTGGATAAAGAGTCACCTTCAGATGGATGTGTGGTTTCAGAGAGAAACCAGCTGTGGGCCTTGGACCTGGAACGGTGGATAAAAAGTCACCTTCAGATGGATGTGTGGTTTCAGAGAGAAACCAGCTGTGAGCCTGGGACCAGACACGGTGGATAAAGAGTTACCTTCAGATGGATGTGTGGTTTCAGAGAGAAGTCAGCTGATAGCCTGGGACCAGGCACGGTGGATAAAGACTCACCTTCAGATGGATGTGTGGTTTCAGAGATTAGCCAGCTGTGAGCCTGGGACCAGGCAGGGTGGATAAAGACTCACCTTCAGATGGATGTGTGGTTTCAGAGAGAAGTCAGCTGTTAGCCTGGGACCAGGCACGGTGGATAAAGACTCACCTTCAGATGGATGTGTTGTTTCAGAGAGAAGCCATCTGTGAGCCTGTGACCAGACACGGTGGATAAAGAGTCACCTTCAGATGGATGTGTGGTTTCAGAGAGAAGCCAGCTGTGAGCCTGGGACCAGGTACGGTGGATAAAGACTCACCTTCAGATGGATGTGTGGTTTCAGAGAGAAACCAGTTGTCAGCCTGGGACCAGACACGGTGGATAAAGACTCACCTTCAGATGGATGTGTGGTTTCAGAGATTAGCCAGCTGTGAGCCTGGGACCAGGCAGGGTGGATAAAGACTCACCTTCAGATGGATGTGTGGTTTCAGAGAGAAGTCAGCTGTTAGCCTGGGACCAGGCACGGTGGATAAAGACTCACCTTCAGATGGATGTGTGGTTTCAGAGAGAAGCCAGCTGTGAGCCTGGGACCAGGCAGGGTGGATAAAGACTCACCTTCAGATGGATGTGTGGTTTCAGAGAGAAGCTAGCTGTGAGCCTGGGACCAGGCAGTAAGGATAAAGACTCACCTTCAGATGGATGTGTGGTTTCAGAGAGAAACCAGATTTGAGCCTGGGACCAGACACGGTGGATAAAGAGGCACCTTCAGATGGATGTGCGGTTTCAGAGAGAAGCCAGCTGTGAGCCTGGGACCAGGCAGTGTGGATAAAGAGTCACCTTCAGGTGGATGTGTGGTTTCAGAGAGAAACCAGCTGTGGGCCTGGGACAAGGAACGGTGGATAAAGAGTCACCTTCAGATGGATGTGTGGTTTCAGAGAGAAACCAGCTGTGAGCCTGGGACCAGACACGGTGGATAAAGAGTTACCTTCAGATGGATGTGTGGTTTCAGGGAGAAACCAGCTGTGAACCTGGGACCAGACACTGTGGATAAAGACTCACCTTCAGATGGATGTGTGGTTTCAGAGAGAAGCCAGCTGTGAGCCTGGGACCAGACACGATGGATAAAGAGTCACCTTCAGATGGATGTGTGGTTTCAGAGAGAAGCCAGCTGTGAGTCTGGGACCAGACACGGTGGATAAAGAGTCACCTTCAGATGGATGTATGTTTTCAGAGAGAAGCAAGCTGTGAGCCTGGGACCAGGCACGGTGGATAAAGACTCACCTTCAGATGGATGTGTTGTTTCAGAGAGAAGCCATCTGTGAGCCTGTGACCAGACACGGTGGATAAAGAGTCACCTTCAGATGGATGTGTGGTTTCAGAGAGAAGCCAGCTGTGAGCCTGGGACCAGGTACGGTGGATAAAGACTCACCTTCAGATGGATGTGTGGTTTCAGAGAGAAACCAGTTGTCAGCCTGGGACCAGACACGGTGGATAAAGACTCACCTTCAGATGGATGTGTGGTTTCAGAGATTAGCCAGCTGTGAGCCTGGGACCAGGCAGGGTGGATAAAGACTCACCTTCAGATGGATGTGTGGTTTCAGAGAGAAGTCAGCTGTTAGCCTGGGACCAGGCACGGTGGATAAAGACTCACCTTCAGATGGATGTGTGGTTTCAGAGAGAAGCCAGCTGTGAGCCTGGGACCAGGCAGTAAGGATAAAGACTCACCTTCAGATGGATGTGTGGTTTCAGAGAGAAACCAGCTGTGAGCCTGGGACCAGACACGGTGGATAAAGAGGCACCTTCAGATGGATGTGTGGTTTCAGAGAGAAGCCAGCTGTGAGCCTGGGACCAGGCGGTGTGGATAAAGAGTCACCTTCAGATGGATGTGTGGTTTCAGAGAGAAACCAGCTGTGGGCCTGGGACCAGGAACGGTGGATAAAAAGTCACCTTCAGATGGATGTGTGGTTTCAGAGAGAAACCAGCTGTGAGCCTGGGACCAGACACGGTGGATAAAGAGTTACCTTCAGATGGATGTGTGGTTTCAGGGAGAAACCAGCTGTGAACCTGGGACCAGACACGGTGGATAAAGACTCACCTTCAGATGGATGTGTGGTTACAGAGAGAAGCCAGCTGTGAGCCTGGGACCAGACACGGTGGATAAAGAGTCACCTTCAGATGGATGTGTGGTTTCAGAGAGCAACCAGCTGTGAGCCTGGGACCAGGCAGTGTAGATAAAGAGTCACCTTCAGATGGATGTGTGGTTTCAGAGAGAAGACAACTGTGAGCCTGGGACCAGGCACGGTGGATAAAGACTCACCTTCAGATGGATGTGTGGTTTCAGAGAGAAGCCAGCTGTGAGCCTGGGACCAGGCAGGGGGGATAAAGACTCACCTTCAGATGGATGTGTGGTTTCAGAGAGAAACCAGCTGTGATACTGGGACCAGGCACGGTGGATAAAGAGTCACCTTCAGATGGATGTGTGGTTTCAGAGAGAAGCCAGCTGTGAGTCTGGGACCAGACACGGTGGATAAAGAGTCACCTTCAGATGGATGTATGTTTTCAGAGAGAAGCAAGCTGTGAGCCTGGGACCAGGCACGGTGGATAAAGACTCACCTTCAGATGGATGTGTTGTTTCAGAGAGAAGCCATCTGTGAGCCTGTGACCAGACACGGTGGATAAAGAGTCACCTTCAGATGGATGTGTGGTTTCAGAGAGAAGCCAGCTGTGAGCCTGGGACCAGGTACGGTGGATAAAGACTCACCTTCAGATGGATGTGTGGTTTCAGAGAGAAACCAGTTGTCAGCCTGGGACCAGACACGGTGGATAAAGACTCACCTTCAGATGGATGTGTGGTTTCAGAGATTAGCCAGCTGTGAGCCTGGGACCAGGCAGGGTGGATAAAGACTCACCTTCAGATGGATGTGTGGTTTCAGAGAGAAGTCAGCTGTTAGCCTGGGACCAGGCACGGTGGATAAAGACTCACCTTCAGATGGATGTGTGGTTTCAGAGAGAAGCCAGCTGTGAGCCTGGGACCAGGCAGTAAGGATAAAGACTCACCTTCAGATGGATGTGTGGTTTCAGAGAGAAACCAGCTGTGAGCCTGGGACCAGACACGGTGGATAAAGAGGCACCTTCAGATGGATGTGTGGTTTCAGAGAGAAGCCAGCTGTGAGCCTGGGACCAGGCGGTGTGGATAAAGAGTCACCTTCAGATGGATGTGTGGTTTCAGAGAGAAACCAGCTGTGGGCCTGGGACCAGGAACGGTGGATAAAAAGTCACCTTCAGATGGATGTGTGGTTTCAGAGAGAAACCAGCTGTGAGCCTGGGACCAGACACGGTGGATAAAGAGTTACCTTCAGATGGATGTGTGGTTTCAGGGAGAAACCAGCTGTGAACCTGGGACCAGACACGGTGGATAAAGACTCACCTTCAGATGGATGTGTGGTTACAGAGAGAAGCCAGCTGTGAGCCTTTGGACCAGACACGGTGGATAAAGAGTCACCTTCAGATGGATGTGTGGTTTCAGAGAGCAACCAGCTGTGAGCCTGGGACCAGGCAGTGTAGATAAAGAGTCACCTTCAGATGGATGTGTGGTTTCAGAGAGAAGACAACTGTGAGCCTGGGACCAGGCACGGTGGATAAAGACTCACCTTCAGATGGATGTGTGGTTTCAGAGAGAAGCCAGCTGTGAGCCTGGGACCAGGCAGGGGGGATAAAGACTCACCTTCAGATGGATGTGTGGTTTCAGAGAGAAACCAGCTGTGATACTGGGACCAGGCACGGTGGATAAAGAGTCACCTTCAGATGGATGTGTGGTTTCAGAGAGAAGCCAGCTGTGAGCCTGGGACCAGACACGGTGGATAAAGAATCAACTTCAGATGGATATAGGGTTTCAGAGAGAAACCAGCTGTGAGCCTGGGACCAGACACGGTGGATAAAGACTCACCTTCAGATGGATGTGTGGTTTCTCAGAGACGCCAGCTGTGAGCCTGGGACCAGGCAGGGTGGATAAAGACTCACCTTCAGATGGATGTGTGGTTTCAGAGAGAAACCAGCTGTGAGCCTGGGACCAGACAGGGTGGATAACGAGTCACCTTCAGATGGATGTGTGGTTTCAGAGAGAAGCCAGCTGTGAGCCTGGGACCAGGCAGTAAGGATAAAGACTCACCTTCAGATGGATGTGTGGTTTCAGAGAGAAGCCAGCTGTGAGCCTGGGAACAGGCAGCGTGGATAAAGAGTCACCTTCAGATGGATGTGTGGTTTCAGAGAGAAACCAGCAGTGAGCCTGCGACCAGCAACGGTGGATAAAGATTCACCTTCAGATGGATGTGTGGTTTCAGAGAGAAACCAGCTGTTAGCCTGGGACCAGACACGGTGGATAAAGAGTTACCTTCAGATGGATGTGTGGTTTCAGGGAGAAACCAGCTGTGAACCTGGGACCAAACACGGTGGATAAAGAGTCACCTTCAGATGGATGTTTTGGTTTCAGAGAGCAACCAGCTGTGAGCCTGGGACCAGGCAGTGTAGATAAAGAGTCACCTTCAGATGGATGTGTGGTTTCAGAGAGAAGCCAGCTGTGAGCCTGGGACCAGACACGGTGGATAAAGAGTCACCTTCAGATGGATATAGGGTTTCAGAGAGAAACCAGCTGTGAGCCTGGGACCAGGCAGGGTGGATAAAGTGTCACCTTCAGATGGATGTGTGGTTTCAGAGAGAAGTCAGCTGTGAGCCTGGGACCAGGCAGTGTGGATAAAGAGTCACCTTCAGATGGATGTGTGGTTTCAGAGAGAAACCAGCTGTGGGCCTGGGACCAGGAACGGTGGATAAAAAGTCACCTTCAGATGGATGTGTGGTTTCAGAGAGAAACCAGCTGTGAGCCTGGGATCAGACACGGTGGATAAAGAGTTACCTTCAGATGGATGTGTGGTTTCAGGGAGAAACCAGCTGTGAACCTGGGACCAGACACGGTGGATAAATACTCACCTTCAGATGGATGTGTGGTTACAGAGAGAAGCCAGCTGTGAGCCTGGGACCAGACACGGTGGATAAAGAGTCACCTTCAGATGGATGTGTGGTTTCAGAGAGCAACCAGCTGTGAGCCTGGGACCAGGCAGTGTAGATAAAGAGTCACCTTCAGATGGATGTGTGGTTTCAGAGAGAAGACAACTGTGAGCCTGGGACCAGGCACGGTGGATAAAGACTCACCTTCAGATGGATGTGTGGTTTCAGAGAGAAGCCAGCTGTGAGCCTGGGACCAGGCAGGGGGGATAAAGACTCACCTTCAGATGGATGTGTGGTTTCAGAGAGAAACCAGCTGTGATACTGGGACCAGGCACGGTGGATAAAGAGTCACCTTCAGATGGATGTGTGGTTTCAGAGAGAAGCCAGCTGTGAGCCTGGGATCAGACACGGTGGATAAAGAATCAACTTCAGATGGATATAGGGTTTCAGAGAGAAACCAGCTGTGAGCCTGGGACCAGACACGGTGGATAAAGACTCACCTTCAGATGGATGTGTGGTTTCTCAGAGACGCCAGCTGTGAGCCTGGGACCAGGCAGGGTGGATAAAGACTCACCTTCAGATGGATGTGTGGTTTCAGAGAGAAACCAGCTGTGAGCCTGGGACCAGACAGGGTGGATAACGAGTCACCTTCAGATGGATGTGTGGTTTCAGAGAGAAGCCAGCTGTGAGCCTGGGACCAGGCAGTAAGGATAAAGACTCACCTTCAGATGGATGTGTGGTTTCAGAGAGAAGCCAGCTGTGAGCCTGGGAACAGGCAGCGTGGATAAAGAGTCACCTTCAGATGGATGTGTGGTTTCAGAGAGAAACCAGCAGTGAGCCTGCGACCAGGAACGGTGGATAAAGAGTCACCTTCAGATGGATGTGTGGTTTCAGAGAGAAACCAGCTGTGAGCCTGGGACCAGACACGGTGGATAAAGAGTTACCTTCAGATGGATGTGTGGTTTCAGAGAGCAACCAGCTGTGAGCCTGGGACCAGGCAGTGTAGATAAAGAGTCACCTTCAGATGGATGTGTGGTTTCAGAGAGAAGCCAGCTGTGAGCCTGGGACCAGACACGGTGGATAAAGAGTCACCTTCAAATGGATATAGGGTTTCAGAGAGAAACCAGCTGTGAGCCTGGGACCAGGCAGGGTGGATAAAGTGTCACCTTCAGATGGATGTGTGGTTTCAGAGAGAAGTCAGCTGTTAGCCTGGGACCAGGCACGGTGGATAAAGAGTCACCTTCAGATGGATGTGTGGTTACAGAGAGAAGCCAGCTGTGAGCCTGGGACCAGACACGGTGGATAAAGACTCACCTTCAGATGGATATAGGGTTTCAGAGAGAAACCAGCTGTGAGCCTGGGACCAGGCAGGGTGGATAAAGTGTCACCTTCAGATGGATGTGTGGTTTCAGAGAGAAGTCAGCTGTTAGCCTGGGACCAGGCACGGTGGATAAAGACTCACCTTCAGATGGATGTGTGGTTTCAGAGAGAAGCCAGCTGTGAGCCTGGGACCAGGCAGGGTGGATAAAGACTCACCTTCAGATGGATGTGTGGTTTCAGAGAGAAACCAGCTGTGAGCCTGGGACCAGACAGGGTGGATAACGAGTCACCTTCAGATGGATGTGTAGTTTCAGAGAGAAGCCAGCTGTGAGCCTGGGACCAGGCAGTAAGGATAAAGACTCACCTTCAGATGGATGTGTGGTTTCAGAGAGAAACCAGCTGTGAGCCTGGGACCAGACACGGTGGATAAAGAGTCACCTTCAGATGGATGTGTGGTTTCAGAGAGTAGTCAGCTGTTAGCCTGGGACCAGGCACGGTGGATAAAGACTCACCTTCAGATGGATGTGTGGTTTCAGAGAGCAACCAGCTGTGAGCCTGGGACCAGGCAGTGTAGATAAAGAGTCACCTTCAGATGGATGTGTGGTTTCAGAGAGAAGACAACTGTGAGCCTGGGACCAGGCACGGTGGATAAAGACTCACCTTCAGATGGATGTGTGGTTTCAGAGAGAAACCAGTTGTCAGCCTGGGACCAGACACGGTGGATAAAGACTCACCTTCAGATGGATGTGTGGTTTCAGAGAGAAGCCAGCTGTGAGCCTGGGACCAGGCAGGGGGGATAAAGACTCACCTTCAGATGGATGTGTGGTTTCAGAGAGAAACCAGCTGTGATACTGGGACCAGGCAAGGTGGATAAAGAGTCACCTTCAGATGGAAGTGTGGTTTCAGAGAGAAGCCAGCTGTGAGCCTGGGACCAGACACGGTGGATAAAGACTCACCTTCAGATGGATGTGTGGTTTCAGAGAGAAACCAGCTGTGAGCCTGGGTCCAGGCACGGTGGATAAAGAGTCACCTTCAGATGGATGTGTGGTTTCAGAGAGAAACCAGCTGTGAGCCTGGGACCAGACACGGTGGATAAAGAGTCAACTTTAGATTGGATGTGTGGTTTCAGGGAGAAACCAGCTGTGAGCCAGGGACCAGACACGGTGGATAAAGAGTCACCTTCAGATGGATGGATGTTTTCAGAGAGAAGCCAGCTGTGAGCCTGGGACCAGGCACGGTGGATAAAGACTCACCTTCAGATGGATGTGTTGTTTCAGAGAGAAGCCATCTGTGAGCCTGTGACCAGACACGGTGGATAAAGAGTCACCTTCAGATGGATGTGTGGTTTCAGAGAGAAGCCAGCTGTGAGCCTGGGACCAGGTACGGTGGATAAAGACTCACCTTCAGATGGATGTGTGGTTTCAGAGAGAAACCAGTTGTCAGCCTAGGACCAGACACGGTGGATAAAGACTCACCTTCAGATGGATGTGTGGTTTCAGAGAGAAGCCAGCTGTGAGCCTGGGACCAGGCAGGGTGGAAAAAGACTCACCTTCAGATGGATGTGTGGTTTCAGAGAGAAGCCAGCTGTGAGCCTGGGACCAGACACGGTGGATAAAGAGTCACCTTCAGATGGATGTGTGGTTTCAGAGAGCAACCAGCTGTGAGCCTGGGACCAGGCAGTGTAGACAAAGAGTCACCTTCAGATGGATGTGTGGTTTCAGAGAGAAGACAACTGTGAGCCTGGGACCAGGCACGGTGGATAAAGACTCACCTTCAGATGGATATAGGGTTTCAGAGAGAAACCAGCTGTGAGCCTGGGACCAGGCAGGGTGGATAAAGTGTCACCTTCAGATGGATGTGTGGTTTCAGAGAGAAGTCAGCTGTTAGCCTGGGACCAGGCATGGTGGATAAAGAGTCACCTTCAGATGGATGTGTGGTTTCAGAGAGAAGCCAGCTGTGAGCCTGGGACCAGACACGGTGGATAAAGACTCACCTTCAGATGGATATAGGGTTTCAGAGAGAAACCAGCTGTGAGCCTGTGACCAGGCTTGGTGGATAAAGTGTCACCTTCAGATGGATGTGTGGTTTCAGAGAGAAGTCATCTGTTAGCCTGGGACCAGGCACGGTGGATAAAGACTCACCTTCAGATGGATGTGTGGTTTCAGAGAGAAGCCAGCAGTGAGCCTGGGACCAGGCAGGGTGGATAAAGACTCACCTTCAGATGGATGTGTGGTTTCAGAGAGAAACCAGCTGTGAGCCTGGGACCAGACACGGTGGATAAAGAGTCAACTTTAGATGGGATGTGTGGTTTCAGGGAGAAACCAGCTGTGAGCCTGGGACCAGACACGGTGGATAAAGAGTCACCTTCAGATGGATGTATGTTTTCAGAGAGAAGCCAGCTGTGAGCCTGGGACCAGGCACGGTGGATAAAGACTCACCTTCAGATGGATGTGTTGTTTCAGAGAGAAGCCATCTGTGAGCCTGTGACCAGACACGGTGGATAAAGAGTCACCTTCAGATGGATGTGTGGTTTCAGAGAGAAGTCAGCTGTTAGCCTGGGACCAGGCACGGTGGATAAAGACTCACCTTCAGATGGATGTGTGGTTTCAGAGAGAAGCCAGCAGTGAGCCTGGGACCAGGCAGTAAGGATAAAGACTCACCTTCAGATGGATGTGTGGTTTCAGAGAGAAACCAGCTGTGAGCCTGGGACCAGACACGGTGGATAAAGACTCACCTTCAGATGGATGTGTGGTTTCAGAGAGAAGTCAGCTGTTAGCCTGGGACCAGGCACGGTGGATAAAGACTCACCTTCAGATGGATGTGTGGTTTCAGAGAGAAACCAGCTGTGAGCCTGGGACCAGGCAGGGTGGATAAAGAGTCACCTTCAGATGGATGTGTGGTTTCAGAGAGAAACCAGCTGTGAGCCTGGGACCAGTTACGGTGGATAAAGAGTCACCTTCAGATGGATGTGTGGTTTCAGAGAGAAACCAGCTGTGAGCCTGGGACCAGACACGGTGGATAAAGAGTCAACTTTAGATGGGATGTGTGGTTTCAGGGAGAAACCAGCTGTGAGCCTGGGACCAGACACGGTGGATAAAGAGTCACCTTCAGATGGATGTGTGGTTTCAGAGAGAAGCCAGCTGTGAGTCTGGGACCAGACACGGTGGATAAAGAGTCACCTTCAGATGGATGTATGTTTTCAGAGAGAAGCCAGCTGTGAGCCTGGGACCAGGCACGGTGGATAAAGACTCACCTTCAGATGGATGTGTTGTTTCAGAGAGAAGCCATCTGTGAGCCTGTGACCAGACACGGTGGATAAAGAGTCACCTTCAGATGGATGTGTGGTTTCAGAGAGAAGCCAGCTGTGAGCCTGGGACCAGGTACGGTGGATAAAGACTCACCTTCAGATGGATGTGTGGTTTCAGAGAGAAACCAGTTGTCAGCCTGGGACCAGACACGGTGGATAAAGACTCACCTTCAGATGGATGTGTGGTTTCAGAGATTAGCCAGCTGTGAGCCTGGGACCAGGCAGGGTGGATAAAGACTCACCTTCAGATGGATGTGTGGTTTCAGAGAGAAGTCAGCTGTTAGCCTGGGACCAGGCACGGTGGATAAAGACTCACCTTCAGATGGATGTGTGGTTTCAGAGAGAAGCCAGCTGTGAGCCTGGGACCAGGCAGGGTGGATAAAGACTCACCTTCAGATGGATGTGTGGTTTCAGAGAGAAGCCAGCTGTGAGCCTGGGACCAGGCAGTAAGGATAAAGACTCACCTTCAGATGGATGTGTGGTTTCAGAGAGAAACCAGCTGTGAGCCTGGGACCAGACACGGTGGATAAAGAGTCAACTTTAGATGGGATGTGTGGTTTCAGGGAGAAACCAGCTGTGAGCCTGGGACCAGACACGGTGGATAAAGAGTCACCTTCAGATGGATGTATGTTTTCAGAGAGAAGCCAGCTGTGAGCCTGGGACCAGGCACGGTGGATAAAGACTCACCTTCAGATGGATGTGTTGTTTCAGAGAGAAGCCATCTGTGAGCCTGTGACCAGACACGGTGGATAAAGAGTCACCTTCAGATGGATGTGTGGTTTCAGAGAGAAGCCAGCTGTGAGCCTGGGACCAGGCACGGTGGATAAAGACTCACCTTCAGATGGATGTGTGGTTTCAGAGAGAAGCCAGCTGTGAGCCTGGGACCAGGCAGGGTGGATAAAGACTCACCTTCAGATGGATGTGTGGTTTCAGAGAGAAGCCAGCTGTGAGCCTGGGACCAGGCAGTAAGGATAAAGACTCACCTTCAGATGGATGTGTGGTTTCAGAGAGAAACCAGCTGTGAGCCTGGGACCAGACACGGTGGATAAAGAGGCACCTTCAGATGGATGTGCGGTTTCAGAGAGAAGCCAGCTGTGAGCCTGGGACCAGGCAGTGTGGATAAAGAGTCACCTTCAGGTGGATGTGTGGTTTCAGAGAGAAACCAGCTGTGGGCCTGGGACCAGGAACGGTGGATAAAGAGTCACCTTCAGATGGATGTGTGGTTTCAGAGAGAAACCAGCTGTGAGCCTGGGACCAGACACGGTGGATAAAGAGTTACCTTCAGATGGATGTGTGGTTTCAGGGAGAAACCAGCTGTGAACCTGGGACCAGACACTGTGGATAAAGACTCACCTTCAGATGGATGTGTGGTTTCAGAGAGAAGCCAGCTGTGAGCCTGGGACCAGACACGGTGGATAAAGAGTCACCTTCAGATGGATGTGTGGTTTCAGAGAGAAGCCAGCTGTGAGTCTGGGACCAGACACGGTGGATAAAGAGTCACCTTCAGATGGATGTGTGGTTTCAGAGAGAAGCCAGCTGTGAGCCTGGGACCAGGTACGGTGGATAAAGACTCACCTTCAGATGGATGTGTGGTTTCAGAGAGAAACCAGTTGTCAGCCTGGGACCAGACACGGTGGATAAAGACTCACCTTCAGATGGATGTGTGGTTTCAGAGATTAGCCAGCTGTGAGCCTGGGACCAGGCAGGGTGGATAAAGACTCACCTTCAGATGGATGTGTGGTTTCAGAGAGAAGCCAGCTGTGAGCCTGGGACCAGACACGGTGGATAAAGACTCACCTTCAGATGGATGTGTGGTTTCAGAGAGAAGCCAGCTGTGAGCCTGGGACCAGGCAGGGTGGATAAAGACTCACCTTCAGATGGATGTGTGGTTTCAGAGAGAAGCCAGCTGTGAGCCTGGGACCAGGCAGTAAGGATAAAGACTCACCTTCAGATGGATGTGTGGTTTCAGAGAGAAACCAGCTGTGAGCCTGGGACCAGACACGGTGGATAAAGAGGCACCTTCAGATGGATGTGTGGTTTCAGAGAGAAGCCAGCTGTGAGCCTGGGACCAGGCAGTGTGGATAAAGAGTCACCTTCAGATGGATGTGTGGTTTCAGAGAGAAACCAGCTGTGGGCCTGGGACCAGGAACGGTGGATAAAAAGTCACCTTCAGATGGATGTGTGGTTTCAGAGAGAAACCAGCTGTGAGCCTGGGACCAGACACGTTGGATAAAGAGTTACCTTCAGATGGATGTGTGGTTTCAGGGAGAAACCAGCTGTGAACCTGGGACCAGACACGGTGGATAAAGACTCACCTTCAGATGGATGTGTGGTTACAGAGAGAAGCCAGCTGTGAGCCTGGGACCAGACACGGTGGATAAAGAGTCACCTTCAGATGGATGTGTGGTTTCAGAGAGCAACCAGCTGTGAGCCTGGGACCAGGCAGTGTAGATAAAGAGTCACCTTCAGATGGATATAGGGTTTCAGAGAGAAACCAGCTGTGAGCCTGGGACCAGACACGGTGGATAAAGACTCACCTTCAGATGGATGTGTGGTTTCTCAGAGACGCCAGCTGTGAGCCTGGGATCAGGCAGGGTGGATAAAGACTCACCTTCAGATGGATGTGTGGTTTCAGAGAGAAACCAGCTGTGAGCCTGGGACCAGACAGGGTGGATAACGAGTCACCTTCAGATGGATGTGTGGTTTCAGAGAGAAGCCAGCTGTGAGCCTGGGACCAGGCAGTAAGGATAAAGACTCACCTTCAGATGGATGTGTGGTTTCAGAGAGAAGCCAGCTGTGAGCCTGGGAACAGGCAGCGTGGATAAAGAGTCACCTTCAGATGGATGTGTGGTTTCAGAGAGAAACCAGCAGTGAGCCTGCGACCAGGAACGGTGGATAAAGAGTCACCTTCAGATGGATGTGTGGTTTCAGAGAGAAACCAGCTGTGAGCCTGGGACCAGACACGGTGGATAAAGAGTTACCTTCAGATGGATGTGTGGTTTCAGGGAGAAACCAGCTGTGAACCTGGGACCAAACACGGTGGATAAAGAGTCACCTTCAGATGGATGTTTTGGTTTCAGAGAGCAACCAGCTGTGAGCCTGGGACCAGGCAGTGTAGATAACGAGTCACCTTCAGATGGATGTGTGGTTTCAGAGAGAAGCCAGCTGTGAGCCTGGGACCAGACACGGTGGATAAAGAGTCACCTTCAGATGGATATAGGGTTTCAGAGAGAAACCAGCTGTGAGCCTGGGACCAGGCATGGTGGATAAAGTGTCACCTTCAGATGGATGTGTGGTTTCAGAGAGAAGTCAGCTGTTAGCCTGGGACCAGGCACGGTGGATAAAGAGTCACCTTCAGATGGATGTGTGGTTTCAGAGAGAAGCCAGCTGTGAGCCTGGGACCAGACACGGTGGATAAAGACTCACCTTCAGATGGATATAGGGTTTCAGAGAGAAACCAGCTGTGAGCCTGGGACCAGGCAGGGTGGATAAAGTGTCACCTTCAGATGGATGTGTGGTTTCAGAGAGAAGCCAGCTGTTAGCCTGGGACCAGGCACGGTGGATAAAGACTCACCTTCAGATGGATGTGTGGTTTCAGAGAGAAGCCAGCTGTGAGCCTGGGACCAGGCAGGGTGGATAAAGACTCACCTTCAGATGGATGTGTGGTTTCAGAGAGAAACCAGCTGTGAGCCTGGGACCAGACAGGGTGGATAACGAGTCACCTTCAGATGGATGTGTAGTTTCAGAGAGAAGCCAGCTGTGAGCCTGGGACCAGGCAGTAAGGATAAAGACTCACCTTCAGATGGATGTGTGGTTTCAGAGAGAAACCAGCTGTGAGCCTGGGACCAGACACGGTGGATAAAGAGTCACCTTCAGATGGATGTGTGGTTTCAGAGAGAAGTCAGCTGTTAGCCTGGGACCAGGCACGGTGGATAAAGACTCACCTTCAGATGGATGTGTGGTTTCAGAGAGAAACCAGCTGTGAGCCTGGGACCAGGCAGGGTGGATAAAGAGTCACCTTCAGATGGATGTGTGGTTTCAGAGAGAAACCAGCTGTGAGCCTGGGACCAGGCACAGTGGATAAAGAGTCACCTTCAGATGGATGTGTGGTTTCAGGGAGAAACCAGCTGTGAGCCTGGGACCAGACACGGTGGATAAAGAGTCACCTTCAGATGGATGTATGTTTTCAGAGAGAAGCCATCTGTGAGCCTGTGACCAGACACGGTGGATAAAGAGTCACCTTCAGATGGATGTGTGGTTTCAGAGAGAAGCCAGCTGTGAGCCTGGGACCAGGTACGGTGGATAAAGACTCACCTTCAGATGGATGTGTGGTTTCAGAGAGAAACCAGTTGTCAGCCTGGGACCAGACACGGTGGATAAAGACTCACCTTCAGATGGATGTGTGGTTTCAGAGAGAAGCCAGCTGTGAGCCTGGGACCAGGCAGGGTGGAAAAAGACTCACCTTCAGATGGATGTGTAGTTTCAGAGAGAAGCCAGCTGTGAGCCTGGGACCAGGCAGTAAGGATAAAGACTCACCTTCAGATGGATGTGTGGTTTCAGAGAGAAACCAGCTGTGAGCCTGGGACCAGACACGGTGGATAAAGAGTCACCTTCAGATGGATGTGTGGTTTCAGAGAGCAGTCAGCTGTTAGCCTGGGACCAGGCACGGTGGATAAAGACTCACCTTCAGATGGATGTGTGGTTTCAGAGAGAAACCAGCTGTGAGCCTGGGACCAGGCAGGGTGGATAAAGAGTCACCTTCAGATGGATGTGTGGTTTCAGAGAGAAACCAGCTGTGAGCCTGGGACCAGGCACGGTGGATAAAGAGTCACCTTCAGATGGATGTGTGGTTTCAGGGAGAAACCAGCTGTGAGCCTGGGACCAGACACGGTGGATAAAGAGTCACCTTCAGATGGATGTGTGGTTTCAGAGAGAAGCCAGCTGTTAGCCTGGGACCAGACAGTGTGGATAAAGACTCACCTTCAGATGGATGTGTGGTTTCAGAGAGAAACCAGTTGTCAGCCTGGGACCAGACACGGTGGATAAAGACTCACCTTCAGATGGATGTGTGGTTTCAGAGAGAAGCCAGCTGTGAGCCTGGGACCAGGCAGGGTGGAAAAAGACTCACCTTCAGATGGATGTGTGGTTTCAGAGAGAAGCCAGCTGTGAGCCTGGGACCAGACACAGTGGATAAAGAGGCACCTTCTGATGGATGTGTGGTTTCAGAGAGCAACCAGCTGTGAGCCTGGGACCAGGCAGTGTAGATAAAGAGTCACCTTCAGAAGGATGTGTGGTTTCAGAGAGAAGACAACTGTGAGCCTGGGACCAGGCACGGTGGATAAAGACTCACCTTCAGATGGATGTGTGGTTTCAGAGAGAAACCAGTTGTCAGCCTGGGACCAGACACGGTGGATAAAGACTCACCTTCAGATGGATGTGTGGTTTCAGAGAGAAGCCAGCTGTGAGCCTGGGACCAGGCAGGGGGGAAAAAGACTCACCTTCAGATGGATGTGTGGTTTCAGAGAGAAACCAGCTGTGATACTGGGACCAGGCACGGTGGATAAAGAGTCACCTTCAGATGGAAGTGTGGTTTCAGAGAGAAGCCAGCTGTGAGCCTGGGACCAGACACGGTGGATAAAGACTCACCTTCAGATGGATGTGTGGTTTCAGAGAGAAACCAGCTGTGAGCCTGGGTCCAGGCACGGTGGATAAAGAGTCACCTTCAGATGGATGTGTGGTTTCAGAGAGAAACCAGCTGTGAGCCTGGGACCAGACACGGTGGATAAAGAGTCAACTTTAGATGGGATGTGTGATTTCAGGGAGAAACCAGCTGTGAGCCTGGGACCAGACACGGTGGATAAAGAGTCACCTTCAGATGGATGTATGTTTTCAGAGAGAAGCCAGCTGTGAGCCTGGGACCAGGCACGGTGGAAAAAGACTCACCTTCAGATGGATGTGTTGTTTCAGAGAGAAGCCATCTGTGAGCCTGTGACCAGACACGGTGGATAAAGAGTCACCTTCAGATGGATGTGTGGTTTCAGAGAGAAGCCAGCTGTGAGCCTGGGACCAGGTACGGTGGATAAAGACTCACCTTCAGATGGATGTGTGGTTTCAGAGAGAAACCAGTTGTCAGCCTGGGACCAGACACGGTGGATAAAGACTCACCTTCAGATGGATGTGTGGTTTCAGAGAGAAGCCAGCTGTGAGCCTGGGACCAGGCAGGGTGGAAAAAGACTCACCTTCAGATGGATGTGTGGTTTCAGAGAGAAGCCAGCTGTGAGCCTGGGACCAGACACGGTGGATAAAGAGTCACCTTCAGATGGATGTGTGGTTTCAGAGACGCCAGCTGTGAGCCTGGGACCAGGCAGGGTGGATAAAGACTCACCTTCAGATGGATGTGTGGTTTCAGAGAGAAGCCAGCTGTGAGCCTGGGACCAGGCACGGTGGATAAAGACTCACCTTCAGATGGATGTGTGGTTTCAGAGACAAGCCAGCTGTGAGCCTGGGACCAGACACGGTGGATAAAGAGTCACCTTCAGATGGATGTGTGGTTTCAGAGAGAAGCCAGCTGTGTGCCTGGGACCAGGCATAGTGGATAAAGACTCACCTTAAGATGGATGTGTGGTTTCAGAGAGAAACCAGTTGTCAGCCTTGTACCAGACACGGTGGATAAAGACTCACCTTCAGATGGATGTGTGGTTTCAGAGAGAAACCAGCTGTGAGCCTGGGACCAGGCAGGGGGGATAAAGACTCACCTTCAGATGGATGTGTGGTTTCAGAGAGAAACCAGCTGTGAGCCTGGGACCAGGCAGGGTGGATGAAGTGTCACCTTCAGATGGATGTGTGGTTTCAGAGAGAAGCCAGCTGTGAGCCTGTGACCAGGCAGGGTGGATAAAGACTCACTTTCAGATGGATGTGTGGTTTCAGAGAGAAACCAGCTGTGAGCCTGGGACCAGACACTGTGGATAAAGAGTCACCTTCAGATGGATGTGTGGTTTCAGAGAGCAACCAGCTGTGAGCCTGGGACCAGGCAGTGTAGATAAAGAGTCACCTTCAGATGGATGTGTGGTTTCAGAGAGAAGCCAACTGTGAGCCTGGGACCAGGCAGGGTGGATAAAGACACACCTTCAGATGGATTTGTGGTTTCAGAGAGAAGCCAGCTGTGAGTCTGGGACCAGACACGGTGGATAAAGAGTCACCTTCAGATGGATGTATGTTTTCAGAGAGAAGCCAGTTGTCATCCTGGGACCAGACACGGTGGATAAAGACTCACCTTCAGATGGATGTGTGGTTTCAGAGAGAAGCCAGCTGTGAGCCTGGGACCAGGCAGGGGGGATAAAGACTCACCTTCAGATGGATGTGTGTTTTCAGAGAGAAACCAGCTGTGATACTGGGACCAGGCACGGTGGATAAAGAGTCACCTTCAGATGGATGTGTTGTTTCAGAGAGAAGCCAGCTGTGAGCCTGGGACCAGACACGGTGGATAAAGACTCACCTTCAGATGGATATAGGGTTTCAGAGAGAAACCAGCTGTGAGCCTGGGACCAGACACGGTGGATAAAGACTCACCTTCAGATGGATGTGTGGTTTCTCAGAGACGCCAGCTGTGAGCCTGGGACCAGGCAGGGTGGATAAAGACTCACCTTCAGATGGATGTGTGGTTTCAGAGAGAAGCCAGCTGTGAGCCTGGGACCAGGCACGGTGGATAAAGACTCACCTTCAGATGGATGTGTGGTTTCAGAGAGAAACCAGTTGTCAGCCTGGGACCAGACACGGTGGATAAAGACTCACCTTCAGATGGATGTGTGGTTTCAGAGAGCAACCAGCTGTGAGCCTGGGACCAGGCAGTGTAGATAAAGAGTCACCTTCAGATGGATGTGTGGTTTCAGAGAGAAGCCAACTGTGAGCCTGGGACCAGGCAGGGTGGATAAAGACACACCTTCAGATGGATGTGTGGTTTCAGAGAGAAGCCAGCTGTGAGTCTGGGACCAGACACGGTGGATAAAGAGT
>NW_027258302.1:0-85943 GCF_045791955.1 Oncorhynchus clarkii lewisi | reverse complement strand
TCCATGACCACCATGGTATTGGTTTATCATTCTCTATACCTTTATAGTCCAATACATTATCCATGACCACCATAGTATTGGTTTATCATTCTCTAAACCTTTATAGTCCAATACATTATCCATGACCACCATGGTATTGGTTTATCATTCTCTATACCTTTATAGTCCAATACATTATCCATGACCACCATAGTATTGGTTTATCATTCTCTATACCTTTATAGTCCAATACATTATCCATGACCACCATAGTATTGGTTTATCATTCTCTATACCTTTATAGTCCAATACATTATCCATGACCACCATGGTATTGGTTTATCATTCTCTAAACCTTTATAGTCCAATACATTATCCATGACCACCATGGTATTGGTTTATCATTCTCTAAACCTTTATAGTCCAATACATTATCCATGACCACCATGGTATTGGTTTATCATTCTCTAAACCTTTATAGTCCAATACATTACCCATGACCACCATGGTATTGGTTTATCATTCTCTAAACCTTTATAGTCCAATACATTATCCATGACCACCATAGTATTGGTTTATCATTCTCTAAACCTCTATAGTCCAATACATTATCCATGACCACCATAGTATTGGTTTATCATTCTCTAAACCTTTATAGTCCAATACATTATCCATGACCACCATGGTATTGGTTTATCATTCTCTAAACCTTTATAGTCCAATACATTACCCATGACCACCATGGTATTGGTTTATCATTCTCTAAACCTTTATAGTCCAATACATTATCCATGACCACCATGGTATTGGTTTATCATTCTCTATACCTTATAGTCCAATACATTATCCATGACCACCATAGTATTGGTTTATCATTCTCTATACCTTATAGTCCAATACATTATCCATGACCACCATGGTATTGGTTTATCATTCTCTATACCTTATAGTCCAATACATTACCCATGACCACCATGGTATTGGTTTATCATTCTCTAAACCTTTATAGTCCAATACATTATCCATGACCACCATGGTATTGGTTTATCATTTTCTATACCTTTATAGTCCAATACATTATCCATGACCACCATGGTATTGGTTTATCATTCTCTAAACCTTTATAGTCCAATACATTACCCATGACCACCATAGTATTGGTTTATCATTCTCTAAACCTTTATAGTCCAATACATTATCCATGACCACCATGGTATTGGTTTATCATTCTCTATACCTTTATAGTCCAATACATTACCCATGACCACCATAGTATTGGTTTATCATTCTCTATACCTTTATAGTCCAATACATTACCCATGACCACCATAGTATTGGTTTATCATTCTCTAAACCTTTATAGTCCAATACATTATCCATGACCACCATGGTATTGGTTTATCATTCTCTATACCTTTATAGTCCAATACATTACCCATGACCACCATAGTATTGGTTTATCATTCTCTATACCTTTATAGTCCAATACATTACCCATGACCACCATGGTATTGGTTTATCATTCTCTAAACCTTTATAGTCCAATACATTATCCATGACCACCATGGTATTGGTTTATCATTCTCTAAACCTTTATAGTCCAATACATTACCCATGACCACCATGGTATTGGTTTATCATTCTCTAAACCTTTATAGTCCAATACATTACCCATGACCACCATGGTATTGGTTTATCATTCTCTATACCTTATAGTCCAATACATTATCCATGACCACCATGGTATTGGTTTATCATTCTCTAAACCTTTATAGTCCAATACATTATCCATGACCACCATGGTATTGGTTTATCATTCTCTAAACCTTTATAGTCCAATACATTATCCATGACCACCATGGTATTGGTTTATCATTCTCTAAACCTTTATAGTCCAGTACATTATCCATGACCACCATGGTATTGGTTTATCATTCTCTAAACCTTTATAGTCCAATACATTATCCATGACCACCATGGTATTGGTTTATCATTCTCTAAACCTTTATAGTCCAATACATTACCCATGACCACCATAGTATTGGTTTATCATTCTCTAAACCTTTATAGTCCAATACATTATCCATGACCACCATAGTATTGGTTTATCATTCTCTATACCTTTATAGTCCAATACATTATCCATGACCACCATGGTATTGGTTTATCATTCTCTAAACCTTTATAGTCCAGTACATTATCCATGACCACCATGGTATTGGTTTATCATTCTCTATACCTTTATAGTCCAATACATTATCCATGACCACCATGGTATTGGTTTATCATTCTCTATACCTTTATAGTCCAATACATTATCCATGACCACCATGGTATTGGTTTATCATTCTCTAAACCTTTATAGTCCAATACATTACCCATGACCACCATGGTATTGGTTTATCATTCTCTAAACCTTTATAGTCCAATACATTATCCATGACCACCATGGTATTGGTTTATCATTCTCTAAACCTTTATAGTCCAATACATTATCCATGACCACCATGGTATTGGTTTATCATTCTCTAAACCTTTATAGTCCAATACATTATCCATGACCACCATGGTATTGGTTTATCATTCTCTATACCTTTATAGTCCAATACATTACCCATGACCACCATGGTATTGGTTTATCATTCTCTAAACCTTTATAGTCCAATACATTACCCATGACCACCATGGTATTGGTTTATCATTCTCTATACCTTTATAGTCCAATACATTACCCATGACCACCATGGTATTGGTTTATCATTCTCTAAACCTTTATAGTCCAATACATTACCCATGACCACCATGGTATTGGTTTATCATTCTCTAAACCTTTATAGTCCAATACATTATCCATGACCACCATGGTATTGGTTTATCATTCTCTATACCTTTATAGTCCAATACATTACCCATGACCACCATGGTATTGGTTTATCATTCTCTAAACCTTTATAGTCCAATACATTATCCATGACCACCATAGTATTGGTTTATCATTCTCTATACCTTATAGTCCAATACATTACCCATGACCACCATGGTATTGGTTTAGCTGCTATTGGAGAATTCTTCTGGTTTAGAAATCAAACTCTTATTCAGAACACATTGTACAACAGTTTAGTTTTTTTAAAGATTGTTTTGCAAGGTAGGCCATATGTGTAGGCTGTGTAGGCCATATGTGTAGGCTGTGTAGGCCATATGTATGATTATAATTAAGCAATACGTCCCGAGGAGGTGTGGTATATGGCTAATATACCACGGCTAAGGGCTGTTCTTATGCACTACGCAAAGCGGAGTGCCTGGATACAGCCCTTAGTAGTCGTATATTGGCCATATATCACAAACCCCAAAGGTGCCTTATTGCTATTATAAACTGGTTACCAACGTAATTAGACCAGTAAAAATAAATGTTTTGTCATACCCGTGGTATATGGTCTGATATACCACGGCTGTCAGCCAATCAGCATTTAGGGCCCCGAACCACCCAGTTTGTAGTGTTTCTATAAACCTGCAGCTAGGTACTTGAAGTGAGACCTATAATCATGACAAAACACGACAATCACTTTAGTTCACTGACAGAGATATATATATATATATATATATATATAGATATAACTAATGAAATGGATATTTACATTAGCTAGCTAGGCTAAATGGTCAAACGGTCGGTTCGTATTTGCTGCGTATTTAAAAGCTCAAACAGATATGTATCTGATATCAGTCTGGGAGCTAGCTAGCTAGCTATGTTCATCAGACATCACGGTTTCACAACAGGCTGTTTGCATAGAAGCAGGCCATTGGCTGCCTCCATCACCAGGGAGTGTTGATTCGGTTCTAAGTTTAGCAGTTCAGCCAATTGTTGAAATTGACTTTTTTTTATGTCAAAATGTGCATTAATTGAAGGTGCCAACAAACGTTATAGTCATGAAAAAATAATATTTAAAAAATAATATTTTACTGTCATATATTTTTTTTAAATCAGCTCCTCCCTCGATGGGGATCGATCAACTTCACGTTATTGGGCTTGGGCTCACCACCTATTGGTTGTTAAATAAAGCCTGTTAATGCTAGCCTATTTGTTGTTGCCACGGAGTGTTCAATGTCCACAGTCCAAGGCTGGCTCGCTATCAGGTCGACTAGGCAGTTGTTACCCCGTTCAAACACTTAGGAAATCCTTCCTTTTTGAAGTAATGACTAGTATCTGAAGAATGTAGCGACCTTAAAGGAGAAGTTTGATTTCTTACAACCAAACCTCTATTTTTATGAAAATTACATGTTATGGAAGGGTCCAGACACCATTTTTGCGATTTCGCTTGTTTTTAAAGAACCCAAGAACTACTGACCTAGAGCTAGACCTAGAGCTAGACCTAGAGCTAGACCTAGAGCTAGTCCTAGAGCTAGACCTAGAGCTAGACCTAGAGCTAGACCTAGAGCTAGACCTAGACCTAGAGCTAGTCGCACAAAATGGAATATAACCATGTGAATAAAGTTCGGAATGACTCCATTGAATATGTACAACAAGGAAAAGTGTTGACAGTCGCTGGATCTGAGTGTTCTTTCCCAGGCTGTTTTCCTGAACAAGATATCTTCATCCGGTTGTAATCGTGGCTTCAAATCAACACAGACCAGATATTACATTTCCACCATTTTGAATAGTGTTTCCTTGTTGCAGTGTGAGGATCCCTCTGGCTACAAGCAGGAGGATGAGTTTATGGACATCCTGGAGGAGAGGAGGAGGAGCAGTGACCTAGGCCATGCCCTCCGAACCTTTACCCCCTCCCCCTACAGGGGGGCCCCTCCTCTCTCCGCGGGCGCCCTCAACAGGACGGTTCTGGAATCACAGTACCTACGATACGTCACCAAGGAGGTACAGTGTGTGTGGGTGCATGCGAGCGAGAATCCTGAACGTTCCCTGATGTACACTCAACAGGGTCAACAGGACATTAGTCCAGTTCCTGCCCGACCACATTGCAGACACATGCAAGGCCTTACAATGGCTAGCCTTACAATAGGTGTTTAACATATCAGCTAGTCATATCAATATAGCCAATCAAATACATTTTATTTGTCACATGCGCTGAATACAAGTGTAGACTTGACCGTGAAATTCTTCCTTACAAGCCCTTTAACCAACAGTGCAGTTCAAGAAGAAGAAAATATTTACCAAGTAACACAATAACGAGGCTCTATACAGGGTATTACGGTACAGAGTCAATGTGGAGGCTATATACAGGGTATTACGGTACAGAGTCAATGTGGAGGCTATATACAGGGTATTACGGTACAGAGTCAATGTGGAGGCTATATACAGGGTATTACGGTACAGAGTCAATGTGGAGGCTATATACAGGGTATTACGGTACAGAGTCAATGTGGAGGCTATATACAGGGGGTACCGGTACAGAGTCAATGTGGAGGCTATATACAGGGGGTACCGGTACAGAGTCAATGTGGAGGCTATATACAGGGTATTACGGTACAGAGTCAATGTGGAGGCTATATACAGGGTATTACGGTACAGAGTCAATGTGGAGGCTATATACAGGGTGTTACGGTACAGAGTCAATGTGGAGGCTATATACAGGGGGTACCGGTACAGAGTCAATGTGGAGACTATATACAGGGGGTACCGGTTCAGAGTCAATGTGGAGGCTATATACAGGGTATTACGGTACAGAGTCAATGTGGAGGCTATATACAGGGGGTACCGGTACAGAGTCAATGTGGAGGCTATATACAGGGTATTACGGTACAGAGTCAATGTGGAGGCTATATACAGGGGGTACCGGTACAGAGTCAATGTGGAGGCTATATACAGGGTATTACGGTACAGAGTCAATGTGGAGGCTATATACAGGGTGTTACGGTACAGAGTCAATGTGGAGGCTATATACAGGGTATTACGGTACAGAGTCAATGTGGAGGCTATATACAGGGTATTACGGTACAGAGTCAATGTGGAGGCTATATACAGGGTATTAAGGTACAGAGTCAATGTGGAGGCTATACAGGGTATTACGGTACAGAGTCAATGTGGAGGCTATATACAGGGTATTACGGTACAGAGTCAATGTGGAGGCTATATACAGGGTATTACGGTACAGAGTCAATGTGGAGGCTATATACAGGGTATTAAGGTACAGAGTCAATGTGGAGGCTATATACAGGGTGTTACGGTACAGAGTCAATGTGGAGGCTATATACAGGGTATTACGGTACAGAGTCAATGTGGAGGCTATATACAGGGTATTACGGTAGAGAGTCAATGTGGAGGCTATATACAGGGGGTACCAGTACAGAGTCAATGTGGAGGCTATATACAGGGGGTACCGGTACAGAGTCAATGTGGAGGCTATATACAGGGGGTACCGGTACAGAGTCAATGTGGAGGCTATATACAGGGTATTATGGTACAGAGTCAATGTGGAGGCTATATACAGGGTGTTACGGTACAGAGTCAATGTGGAGACTATATACAGGGGGTACCAGTACAGAGTCAATGTGGAGGCTATATACAGGGGGTACCGATACAGAGTCAGTGTGGAGGCTATATACAGGGGGTACCGGTACAGAGTCAATGTGGAGGCTATATACAGGGGGTACCGGTACAGAGTCAATGTGGAGGCTATATACAGGGTATTACGGTACAGAGTCAATGTGGAGGCTATATACAGGGTATTACGGTAGAGAGTCAATGTGGAGGCTATATACAGGGGGTACCAGTACAGAGTCAATGTGGAGGCTATATACAGGGGGTACCGGTACAGAGTCAATGTGGAGGCTATATACAGGGGGTACCGGTACAGAGTCAATGTGGAGGCTATATACAGGGTATTATGGTACAGAGTCAGTGTAGAGGCTATATACAGGGTATTACGGTACAGAGTCAATGTGGAGGCTATATACAGGGGGTACCAGTACAGAGTCAATGTGGAGGCTATATACAGGGGGTACCGATACAGAGTCAGTGTGGAGGCTATATACAGGGGGTACCGGTACAGAGTCAATGTGGAGGCTATATACAGGGGGTACCGGTACAGAGTCAATGTGGAGGCTATATACAGGGTATTACGGTACAGAGTCAATGTGGAGGCTATATACAGGGGGTACCGGTACAGAGTCAATGTGGAGGCTATATACAGGGTATTACGGTACAGAGTCAATGTGGAGGCTATATACAGGGGGTACCGGTACAGAGTCAATGTGGAGGCTATATACAGGGGGTACCGGTACAGAGTCAATGTGGAGGCTATATACAGGGTATTACGGTACAGAGTCAATGTGGAGGCTATATACAGGGGGTACCGGTACAGAGTCAATGTGGAGGCTATATACAGGGGGTACCGGTACAGAGTCAATGTGGAGGCTATATACAGGGGGTACCAGTACAGAGTCAATGTGGAGTCTATATACAGGGGGTACCGGTACAGAGTCAATGTGGAGGCTACAGTGCCTTGCGAAAGTATTCGGCCCCCTTGAACTTTGCAACCTTTTGCCACATTTCAGGCTTCAAACAGAAAGATATAAAACTATATTTTTTTGTGAAGAATCAACAACAAGTGGGACACAATCATGAAGTGGTACGACATTTATTGGATATTTCAAACTTTTTTAACAAATCAAAAACTGAAAAATTGGGCGTGCAAAATTATTCAGCCCCCTTAAGTTAATACTTTGTAGCGCCACCTTTTGCTGCGATTACAGCTGTAAGTCGCTTGGGGTATGTCTCTATCAGTTTTGCACATCGAGAGACTGAAATTTCTTCCCATTCCTCCTTGCAAAACAGCTCGAGCTCAGTGAGGTTGGATGGAGAGCATTTGTGAACAGCAGTTTTCAGTTCTTTCCACAGATTCTCGATTGGATTCAGGTCTGGACTTTGACTTGGCCATTCTAACACCTGGATATGTTTATTTTTGAACCATTCCATTGTAGATTTTGCTTTATGTTTTGGATCATTGTCTTGTTGGAAGACAAATCTCCGTCCCAGTCTTAGGTCTTTTGCAGACTCCATCAGGTTTTCTTCCAGAATGGTCCTGTATTTGGCTCCATCCATCTTCCCATCAATTTTAACCATCTTCCCTGTCCCTGCTGAAGAAAAGCAGGCCCAAACCATGATGCTGCCACCACCATGTTTGACAGTGGGGATGGTGTGTTCAGCTGTGTTGCTTTTACGCCAAACATAGCGTTTTGCATTGTTGCCAAAAAGTTCAATTTTGGTTTCATCTGACCAGAGCACCTTCTTCCACATGTTTGGTGTGTCTCCCAGGTGGCTTGTGGCAAACTTTAAACAACACTTTTTATGGATATCTTTAAGAAATGGCTTTCTTGCCACTCTTCCATAAAGGCCAGATTTGTGCAATATACGACTGATTGTTGTCCTATGGACAGAGTCTCCCACCTCAGCTGTAGATCTCTGCAGTTCATCCAGAGTGATCATGGGCCTCTTGGCTGCATCTCTGATCAGTCTTCTCCTTGTATGAGCTGAAAGTTTAGAGGGACGGCCAGGTCTTGGTAGATTTGCAGTGGTCTGATACTCCTTCCATTTCAATATTATCGCTTGCACAGTGCTCCTTGGGATGTTTAAAGCTTGGGAAATCTTTTTGTATCCAAATCCGGCTTTAAACTTCTTCACAACAGTATCTCGGACCTGCCTGGTGTGTTCCTTGTTCTTCATGATGCTCTCTGCGCGTTTAACGGACCTCTGAGACTATCACAGTGCAGGTGCATTCATACGGAGACTCGATTACACACAGGTGGATTGTATTTATCATCATTAGTCATTTAGGTCAACATTGGATCATTCAGAGATCCTCACTGAACTTCTGGAGAGAGTTTGCTGCACTGAAAGTAAAGGGGCTGAATAATTTTGCACGCCCAATTTTTCAGTTTTTGATTTGTTAAAGTTTTAAATATCCAATAAATGTCGTTCCACTTCATGATTGTGTCCCACTTGTTGTTGATTCTTCACAAAAAAATACAGTTTTATATCTTTATGTTTGAAGCCTGAAATGTGGCAAAAGGTCGCAAAGTTCAAGGGGGCCGAATACTTTCGCAAGGCACTGTATATACAGGGGGTACCGGTACAGAGTCAATGTGGAGGCTATATACAGGGGGTACCGGTACAGAGTCAATGTGGAGGCTATATACAGGGGGTACCGGTACAGAGTCAGTGTGGAGGCTATATACAGGGGGTACCGGTACAGAGTCAATGTGGAGGCTATATACAGGGGGTACCGGTACAGAGTCAATGTGGAGGTTATATACAGGGGGTACCGGTACAGAGTCAATGTGGAGGCTATATACAGGGTGGTACCGGTACAGAGTCAATGTGGAGGCTATATACAGGGGGTACCGGTACAGAGTCAATGTGGAGGCTATATACAGGGGGTACCGGTACAGAGTCAATGTGGAGGCTATATACAGGGGGTACCGGTACAGAGTCAATGTGGAGGCTATATACAGGGGGTACCGGTACAGAGTCAATGTGGAGGCTATATACAGGGCAGTGTGGAGGCTATATACAGGGCAGTGTGGAGGCTATATACAGGGCAGTGTGGAGGCTATATACAGGGGGTACCGGTACTGAGTCAGTGTGGAGGGGTACAGGCTAGTTGAGGTAATCTGTACATGTAGGTGGGGGCGAAGTGACTATGCACAGATAATAAACAAACAGTGAGTAGCAGCAGTGTACAAGAGTGGAGGGGGTCAATGTAAATTGTCCGGTGGCGATTTTATGAAGCTGTTAAGGAGCCTCCGAGTCCTAGACTTGGCGTTCCGGTACCGCTTGCCGTGCGGTAGCAGAGAGAACAACAGTCTATAACTTGGGTGACTGGAGTCTCTGACAATTTTATGGGCTTTCCTCTGACACCACCTATTATATAGTTCCTGGATGTCAGGAAGCTTGGCCCCAGTGATGTCCTGGGCCGTTCGCACTACCCTCTGGTCAGATGCAGAGCAGTTCTCTGTAGTGCCTTGCGGTCGGAGGCCGTACCAGGCGGTGATGCAACCGGTCAGGATGCTCTCAATAGTTCAGCTGTAGAACCTTTTGACGATCTGGGGAAATGTTTTCAGTCTCCTGAGGGGGAAAAGGTTATGTCGTATCCTCTTCACGACTGATGTGGTTGGAACATGATAGTTCGTTGGTGATGTGGACATCAAGGAACTTGAAACTCTCGACCCGCTCCACTACAGCCCCGTTGATGTTAATGGGGCCCTGTTTGGCCCTCCTTTTCCTGTAGTCCACGATCAGCTCCTTTTGTCTTGCTCACATTGTGGGAGAGGTTGTTGTCCTGACACCACACTGCCAGTTCTGACCTCCTCCCTATAGGCTGACTTGTCGGTGATCAGGCCTACCACTGTTGTGTCGTCAGCAAACTTATGGTGTTGGAGTCGTGTTTGGCCACGCAGTCGTGGTTGAACAGGGAGTACAGGAGGGGACTGAGCACGCACGCCTGAGGGGCCCCAGTGTTGAGGATCAGCGTCGCAAGACGTGTTGTTGCCTTTTCTTACCACCTGGGGGCGACCCGTCAGGAAGTCCAGGAGGTGTTTAGTACCAGAGTCCTTAGCTTAGTGAAGAGCTCCGTGGGCACTATGGTGTTGAACGCTGAGCTGTAGTCAATGAACAGCATTCTCACATAGGTGTTCCTTTTGTCCAGGTGAGAAAGGGCAGTGTGGACTGCGATTGAGACTGCGTCATCTGTGGATCTGTTGGTGCGGTATGCGAATTGGAGTGGGTCTAGGGTGTTCGGAAGGATGCTCTTGATGTGAGCCATGACCAGCCTTTCAAAGCACTTCATGGCTACCGACGTTAGTTCCATGGGGCGTTAATCATTTTAGGCAGGTTACCTTCGCTTCCTTGGTCACAGGGACTATGGTGGTGTGCTTGAAATATATAGGTATTACAGACTCGGTCAGGGAGAGGTTGAAAATGTCAGCGAAGACACTTGACAGTTGGTCCGCGCATGCTTTGAGTACACGTCCTGGTAATCCGTCTGGCCCCGCGGCTTTGTGAATGTTGACCTATTTAAAGGTTTTGTTCACATCGGCTACCGAGAGCGTTCTCACACAGTCATCCAGAACAGCTGGTGCTCTCGTGCATGCCTCAGTGTTGCTTGCCTCGATGTGAGCATAAAAGGCATTTGGCTAGTCTGGTAGGCTTGCGTCACTGGGCAGCTCGCGTCTAGGTTTCCCTTTTGTAGTCTGTTATAGTTTTCAAGCCCTGCCACATCTGAGGAGCGTCAGAGCAGGTGTAGTAGGATTCAATCTTAATCCTGTATTGACACGTTGCTTGTTTGATGGTTCGCCTGAGGGCATAGTGGGATTTTTGTATTAGTGTCCGGATTAGTCTCCCGCTCCTTGAGCTCTAGCCTTTAGCTCAGTGCGGATGTTGCCTGTAATCCATGGCTTCTGGTTGGGATATGTACGCACAGTCACTGTGAGTTCGACGTTATCGATGCACTTAGTGATGAAGCCGATGACTGAGGTGGTGTGTTCCTCGATGCCATTGGATGAATCCCGGAACATATTCCAGTCTGTGCTAGCAAAACAGTCCTGTAGTGTAGCATCCACGTCATCTGACCACTTCTGTATTTAGCGAGTCATGGGTACTTCCTGCTTTAGTATTTGCTTGTTACCTGTAATCAGGTGGATATAATTATGGTCAGATTTGCCAAATGGAGGGCGGGGGAGAGCTTTGTATGCACATCTGTGTGTGGGGTAAAGGTGGTCTAGGATTTTTTTTCTCCCTGGTTGCACATTTAAGTTTGCACTCCTAGTGGAGTGCTGCTTCTGGGTGAGCATTTTCTTCTTTGCTTATGGCCTTATAGAGTTGGTTGAGTGCGGTCTTAGTGCCAGCTTCGTTCTGTGGTGGTAAATAGACGGCTACGAATTATACAGACGAAAACTCTCTCGGTAGATAGTGTGGTCTACAGCTTATCATAAGGTACTCTACCTTATTCTAGGGACAATAAGGAGTCCTGCGTCTTTCAGCAGTATTTTGCACTAGCAGATGTTTATTTTGTGTCTTATCTGGTTGGCGGGAGAGTAGAGCATTGCAGTTGTCTAATCTTGACGCAACCAATGTAGTTGCAGGAACTCGACCTCTAACGCTCTGACCCTTGAACCCTGACCTCTCTGTGCAGGTGGCCATGGAGACTGGTGAGAGTGTGGATCTGGTGAGAGAGGAGGCGTCAGGGATACTGGATGAGATGTCTCAGAACCTCCAGCTGGGATTCATCAGACTGCTGGGGTTCACCCTCAGTAAAGTATTCAAGAGGCTCTTCAGCCACATCAACATCAACCAGGAAGGACTCAATAGGGTCAGAATACTGCTATTATAATACAAAGAATACTACTACTACTAGAACACAACTACTATAATACAGTAGTATACAGTTCACCTTCAGTAGTCTTCAAGAGGCTCTTCAGCCTCAACATCAACCGGGACTGACTCAACAGGCTCACAATACAACTGTTATAATACAAATAATACTACTACTACTATAATACAAAGAATACTACTACTACTATAATACTACTAGTATAATACAAGTAGAATACTACCACTAGAATACTACTATTATACTTCAAATTGAATACTACTAATAGAATACTGCTATTATTATTATTATTATTATTATTATTATTATTATTATTATTATTATTATTATAATAATAGTACTATTATAATACAAATGGAATGCTACTACTAGTGTACTACTATTATAATACACAGAATACTACTACTACTAGAATACTATTATAATACACAGAATACTATTACTAGATTACTGCTATTATAATGCTACTGCTAGAAGACTACTATTATATTACAAGTAGGATACTACTACTATAATACAAATAGAATACTGCTATTATAATAATACTACTTGAATACTACTATTATAATACAAGTAGGATACTACTACTATAATACAAATAGAATACTGCTATTATAATAATACTACTTGAATACTACTATTATAATACAAGTAGGATACTACTACTATAATACAAATAGAATACTGCTATTATAATAATACTACTTGAATACTACTATTATAATACAAGTAGGATACTACTACTATAATACAAATAGAATACTGCTATTATAATAATACTACTTGAATACTACTATTATAATACAAGTAGGATACTACTACTATAATACAAATAGAATACTGCTATTATAATAATACTACTATTTTAATACAAAATAGAATAGCACTACTGTAATTCTACAAGAATACTACAATTGTAATACAAATAGAATGCTACTACTACTAGAATACTGCTACTAGAACACTACTATAATACAAATATAATACTACTAGTAAAATACAAATAGAATACTACTACTACGACTATAATAATACTACTATTATAATACAAATAGAATACTACTAAGAGAGTTCTACTACTACTAGAATACTACTATTCTAATAAATAGAATACTGCTATTATAATACAAATAGGATTCTACTACTAAAATAATACTACTACTACTATAATACATATAGAATACGCATGTTACAATACAAATAAAATAGAATACTACTACTAGAATACTGCTGTTATAATACAAATAGAATACTACTACTACTACTACTACTACTAGAATACCCCTATTATAATACTACTACTATAATACTGCTATATAATACTACTATTACAATACAAATAGAATACTGCTACTAGAATACTGCTATACTACTATTATAATAGAAAATAGAATACTGCTACTAGAATACTACTACTACTAGAATACTAATATTGTAATACCATTAGATTAATACTACTATTTTAATACTAATAGAATACTACTACTAAAATGCTACTATATAATACTACTATTATAATACAAATTGAATACTGCCACTAGAATACTGCTATTATAATACATAATACTATATAATACAAATAGAATACTTCTACTATAATACTGCTATTATAATACTACTTCGATCTAGCAACATTTCGTTTAATGGCCCAAGACTAACCACTAGGCTACCTGCCGCGCCAACTAGAATACTACTACTAGAATACTACTGCTATACTGCTACTGTAATACTACTATTATAATACAAATAGAATACTACTACTATACTGCTAATGTAATACTACTATAATACAAATATAATACTACTATAATACAAATAGAATACTACTACTATACTGCTACTGTAATACTATTATAATACAAATAGAATAATACTACTATACTGCTACTGTAATACTATTATAATACAAATAGAATACTACTACTATACTGCTACTGTAATACTATTATAATACAAATAGAATAATACTACTATACTACTGCTACTGTAATACTAATAATAATACAAATATAATACTGCTATTATAATGCAAATAGAATACTACTACTGTAATACTACTAATAATACAAATAGAATACTACTATTATAATACAAATAGAATACTACTATTATAATACAAATAGAATACTACTACTGTAATACTACTATTATAATATAAATAGAATACTACTGTAATACACTGTTTTAAACAATAAGGCATGAGAACTGATTATCATGAATAACATTCTGTTCTTAGGCACAAAGTGAAGTGTGATTAATTCATTTCTACTTAGATGTATGTGTTGGGTACATGTTGTGTAATTTGTTAGATATTTCTTGTTAGATATTACTGCACTGTCAGAGCTAGAAACACAAGCATTTCGCTACACCCGCAATAACATGTTAATGTTAATTTTTTGTATCGTTTAATCGTTAAAGATCCTAATTCAGATATGGTTCTGCTAGGGAACAAGGCAGTTCAGTCTACAGCGGTTCTACCTACCAGTCATCACTAGTTGACATAGTCATTAAGCCCACCTATTTCTACAACTTGTTTGTTTGAGAGCTCATGCTTTGGACTTGCAGAGCCATCCTTGTACATTGTTTTCCATGTACTGCCACTGTAGCTCGCTTCCACCTGGCAGAGTTAGCATTTCATCAAATCAAAATCTAATTTATTTATATAGCCCTTCGTACATCAGCTGATATCTCAAAGTGCTGTACAGAAACCCAGCCTACAACCCCAAACAGCAAGCAATGCAGGTGTAGAAGCACGGTGGCAAGGAAAAACTCCCTAGAAAGGCCAAAACCTAGGAAGAAACCTAGAGAGGAACCAGGCTATGTGGGGTGGCCAGTCCTCTTCTGGCTGTGCCTGGTGGAGATTATAACAGAACATGGCCAAGATGTTCAAATGTTCATAAATGACCAGCATGGTCGAATAATAATAAGGCAGAACAGTTGAAACTGGAGCAGCAGCATGGCCAGGTGGACTGGGGACAGCAAGGAGTCATCATGTCAGGTAGTCCTGAGGCATGGTCCTATGGCTCAGGTCCTCCGAGAGAGAGAAAGAAAGAGAGAAGGAGAGAATTAGAGAGAGCACACTTAGATTCACACAGGACACCGAATAGGACAGGAGAAGTACTCTAGATATAACAAACTGAACCTAGCCCCCTGACACATAAACTACTGCAGCATAAATACTGGAGGCTGAGACAGGAGGAGTCGAGAGACACTGTGGCCCCATCCGAGGACACCCCCGGACAGGGCCAAACAAGCAGGATATAACCCTACCCATTTTGCCAAAGCACAGCCCCCACACCACTAGAGGGATATCTTCAACCACCAACTTACCATCCTGAGACAAGGCTGAGTATAGCCCACAAAGATCTCCGCCACGGCACAACCCAAGGGGGGGCGCCAACCCAGACAGGAAGATCACATCAGTGACTCAACTCACTCAAGTGACACACCCCTCCCAGGGACGGTATAAAAGAGCCCCAGTAAGCCAGTGACTCAGCCCCTGTAATAGGGTTAGAGGCAGAGAATCCCAGTGGAAAGAGGGGAACCGGCCAGGCAGAGACAGCAAGGGGGGGTTCTTTGCTCCAAAGCCTTTCCGTTCACCTTCACACTCCTGGGCCAGACTAGACTCAATCATACGACCCACTGAAGAGATGAGTCTTCAGTAGAGACTTAAAGGTTGAGACCGAGTCTGCGTCTCTGACATGGGTAGGCAGACCGTTCCATAAAAATGGAGCTCTATAGGAGAAAACCCTTGAAGAACACCGAAATGTACAGTTGATTTGTCAGAGGACAAACCATTCACAGAGACAAACTGATATCTTTCCGACAGATAAGATCTAAACCAGGCCAGAACTTGTCCGTGTAGACCAATTTGGGTTTCCAATCTCTCCCAATCTCTCCATCACCTTGTCATTTAAGTTCTTTAAAGTTCTACAGGACTTCCCTGCTGTCTGTTCCCTGTCTGCCATCCGTTACCGACGGAGACTAGCTGTGGCAAATCATTGATCTCCTCCTCATGTTCCAGCGTTGTTGTTTTAGGCATTTCTTTAGCGGTAGTTCTGTGATTTTTCAGATAAATATTCAGAAGACATTTTCGGTTAGTGATTTATTTATTTTTCTTTGAGAAACGTTAACGATGCCTCTGTCATTTAAACATTCACCCGCCTAATTCAAACCCGTTATCTGTTGTTTTCTCAGTTCATTGGTTCACAGTGATGTTTCTGTCCCGCCCCCAGCTCCAACAGGCCATTCAGGAGTCTCCAGTGATCCTGATGCCCAATCACAGGAGTTATGTGGACTTCCTGGTTCTGTCCTACATCCTGTTCACCTATGACCTGCCCATCCCCGTTATAGCTGCTGGAATCCGCAAGTATCTATTAATTCATCCTGTTTCTGTGTTTTGGTCGACTTAAAAAATAAAACTGGAACGACCATAGAGCCACACTTCAGATAACAAATGTCTAACTTTACCTGTCGGTCTTTCTGTCTTCCCCTGCATACGTCCGTCCGTCCTTCTCCCCCTCTGTAGCTCTGATGGACATGAAGATGGTGGGAGAGATCCTGCGTCGTTCTGGGGCGTTCTTCATTAGGAGGGCCATCGGGTCCGACAAGCTGTACTGGGCTGTCCTATCTGAGTATGTCAAAACCATTGTCAGGGTACGTGTCCACACAAATATTTATATCACACTGCCGTATGTGCCAAACACTCAGTCTGTCATGGAAAGAGCTGTTCCTAATGTTTTCTACACTGTGTATATATTATGTGTTGGTGTGTATCCCAAATAGCTATTTAGTGCACTATTTTAGACCAGAGCGCTATTGAACCCTATTCCCTATATATTAGGGAATAGAGTATGCAGACAGGCTATGCTCCTATAGAGTTGTAACTAGTGTCCTCTCTCTCTCCTCAGACAGGGTATGCTCCTGTAGAGTTGTAACTAGGTTCTTCTCTCTCTCCTCAGACAGGGTATGCTCCTGTAGAGTTGTAACTAGGTTATTCTCTCTCTCCTCAGTCAGGGTATGCTCCTATAGAGTTGTAACTAGTGTCCTCTCTCTCTCCTCAGACAGGGTATGCTCCTATAGAGTTGTAACTAGTGTCCTCTCTCTCTCCTCAGACAGGGTATGCTCCTGTAGAGTTGTAACTAGTGTCCTCTCTCTCTCCTCAGACAGGGTATGCTCCTGTAGAGTTGTAACTAGGTTATTCTCTCTCTCCTCAGACAGGGTATGCTCCTGTAGAGTTGTAACTAGGTTATTCTCTCTCTCCTCAGACAGGGTATGCTCCTATAGAGTTGTAACTAGTGTCCTCTCTCTCTCCTCAGACAGGGTATGCTCCTATAGTTGTAACTAGTGTATTCTCTCTCTCTCCTCAGACAGGGTATGCTCCTGTAGAGTTCTATGTGGAGGGTCTGAGGAGCAGAACTCTCAAGTCCCTCACACCCAAGTTAGGTGAATGGGGGTGTGTGCTCGCACGTCTGTCTGTCTGTGGCTATCAAACACGTCCTGTTCCCCTGTCTGTCTGGCTAATTAACATGTCCTGTTACCTGTCTGTCTGGCTGGCTAACATGTCCTGTTCCCCTGTCTGTCTGGCTGACTAATTAACATGTCCTGTTACCTGTCTGTCTGGCTGGCTAATTAACATGTCCTGTTACCTGTCTGGCTGGCTGGCTAATTAACATGTCCTGTTACCTGTCTGTCAGCCTGTCTGGCTAATTACCCTGTCCTGTTACCTGTCTGTCTGGCTGGCTAATTAACATGTCCTGTTACCTGTCTGTCTGCCTGTGTCTCATTAACCTGTCCTGTTACCTGTCTGTCCCTGCAGGTATGATGCACATGGTCCTGGAGCCGTTCTTTAAAGGGGAGGTGTATGACATCACGCTGGTCCCCATCAGTATCAGCTATGACAGGGTCCTGGAGGAGTCTCTACTGGCACATGAACTACTTGGGGTCCCCAAGCCCAGAGAGACCACCATGGTATGACCCATACACCCCCCTATATTCACTGAGAGTGGTACGACCCAACCACACCCCGTGTTCACTAAGAGGGGTACGACCTGTTAGGTTCTGAACAAACAAACTGACAACTAGAAAAAGCTCAAACCAAGTTTATTCACCCACTGGGTCGTACAGCTGCAAGGACCAGGTATGATTACACAATAACATATAAATATAACCTCCTAATAGTCTGGGTCAACTCCTTACACATCTAGACAGCTAATACATCTCTGTTGCTAGGCAGGAATTGGGCCCCTCTGTGTGTGAGAGGACCGTAGTAGCAGGGTCGTTGGTGGGCTCCTCTGTGTGAGAGAGGACCGTAGTAGCAGGGTCGTTGGTGGGCCCCTCTGTGTGAGAGAGGACCGTAGTAGCGGGGTCGTTGGTGGGCCCCCCTTCCCACAGGCTTCCTGTGACATAATCTGTTGACTTGACCTGGAGCTGAATTCCCCCCTCCTCCCTAATTCTACAGCTGACCCCCTAGTTCTACAGCTGACCCCCTCCCTAGTTCTACTGCCCTTCGCCTCCTTCCTTAGAAACAGGGAACAGAGTGTGAACTTCTCCATTGTCTGACTCGGTAACTGTTCTGTACACCACGTTCCTATCCACCCTTCATTGACCCCATTGACCCTTATACACGTAATCATTAAGTTTTAGTATGGTAACATCAATGAGTGCTTTTCAAGCTAGAATCCAACAGTCCCTTCTTTTTGAATAGTAGCTCTAAACTGTTAGACAGGATATAACCTATGAAATGACTTGTAAACAGGATATAACCTATGAAATGACTTGTAAACAGGATATAACCTATGAAAGGACTTGTAAACAGGATATAACCTATGAAATGACTTGTAAACAGGATATAACCTATGAAATGACTCGTAAACAGGATATAACCTATGAAATGACTTGTAAACAGGATATAACCTATGAAATGACTTGTAAACAGGATATAACCTATGAAATGACTTGTAAACATGATATAACCTATGAAATGACTCGTAAACAGGATATAACCTATGAAATGACTCGTAAACAGGATATAACCTATGAAATGACTTGTAAACAGGATATAACCTATGAAATGACTTATAAACCGGATATAACCTATGAAATGACTCATAAACAGAAAAGATAACATGATTTAATATTCTCAGTTGATTTGGTATGTTTACACAAAAAAAAATATCCCAATGCCCCAGGGCAGGGATTGGGGACATTGCCCTGTGTAGGGTGCCGTCTTTCGGATGGGACGTTAAACGGGTGTCCTGACTCTCTGAGGCCATTAAAGATCCCATGGCACTTATCGTAAGAGTAGGGGTGTTAACCCCGGTGTCCTGGCTAAATTCCCAATCTGGCCCTCAAACCATCACGGTCACCTAATAATCCCCAGCTTACAATTGGCTCATTCATCCCCCTCCTCTCCCCTGTAACTATTCCCCAGGTCGTTGCTGCAAATGAGAACGTGTTCTCAGTCAACTTACCTGGTAAAATAACGGATAAATAAATTAAAAAAACACCTTTTGAGACTGACCCCTGACCTATGGTATAAAGGCCTCACACTTCTCATCGCCCTCCTATCTGCCCTGTTGGACAGCTGGAGCATACAACTTCCTGGAGTATACAACTTCCTGGAGTATACAACTTCCTCTTCTTCCTTCTGGTTCCTGAAAGAGTGATCGCAAAAGACTTGAACAGAACAAGAAAACACAAAACAAGCCCCTCCCCTTCTGAGTCTAGGGAGTACAGTGAATCTCTCTGGCTAGGCATGCGGTGTTATCGTCCCAGACGGAGTCCACAACCTTTAGGACTCCTACACATCTCCCGGTCGTCTTGTCAGTAGGGAGTCCACGTCGTTGCACCTTGCCTCAGTCCATTGTTAATTACACAGACTCATACACAGACTTCTATTTGAGGAAAAAGCGTCCCATTCCTACTCGAGTGAATATTATGATGCAAAACAGGGAATATAATGACATTAAACAGAGATAATATAATGACATTAAACAGAGATAATATAATGACATAACAGTATAAATATAATGACATAAAACAGTATAAATATAATGATATAAATCAGTATAAATATAACAGATGCTATAAAGAGATAAAATAATGACATAAAACAGAGATAATATAATGGTATAAAACAGTGAAGCTATAACAGAGATAATATAATGACGTAAAACAGTGAAGCTATCGGACAGTGTTATTGGGCAATAGTTCACCATCTATAATATTAGGTCTATCATATGCCTCCTATCTCACCCTTATGGGAACAGTCTGTCTCAGAGATACCCTTTTGTACTTTGCCTCTGGCCCCAAATACATTTGCACATAGATCATTCCCTCTAACCCATAGCACCTGAATCACTGCTGCTAGGCCACTTTATATAGTTAAATGTTTTATGTAACTAGTTTTAAACATGCTAAAATGTGCTCAAGTCAATAAGTCCGTTTCCAACACACCCAACCACACCCCTATATTCACTGAGAGTGGTACCACCCAACCACACCCCTATATTCACTGAGAGTGGTACCACCCAACCACACCCCTATATTCACTGAGAGTGGTACCACCCAACCACACCCCTATATTCACTGAGTGGTACCACCCAACCACACCCCTATATTCACAGAGTGGTACCACCCAACCACACCCACATATTCACTGAGAGTGGTACCACCCAACCACACCCCTATATTCACTGAGTGGTACCACCCAACCACACCCCTATATTCACTGAGAGTGGTACCACCCAACCACACCCCTATATTCACTGAGAGTGGTACCACCCAACCACACCCCTATATTCACTGAGAGTGGTACCACCCAACCACACCCCTATATTCACTGAGAGTGGTACCACCCAACCACACCCCTATATTCACTGAGAGTGGTACACACCCAACCACACCCCTATATTCACTGAGAGTGGTACACACCCAACCACACCCCTATATTCACTGAGAGTGGTACACACCCAACCACACCCCTATATTCACTGAGAGTGGTACACACCCAACCACACCCCTATATTCACTGAGAGTGGTACACACCCAACCACACCCCTATATTCACTGAGAGTGGTACACACCCAACCACACCCCTATATTCACTGAGAGTGGTACCACCCAACCACACCCCTATATTCACTGAGAGTGGTACCACCCAACCACACCCCTATATTCACTGAGAGTGGTACACACCCAACCACACCCCTATATTCACTGAGAGTGGTACACACCCAACCACACCCCTATATTCACTGAGAGTGGTACACACCCAACCACACCCCTATATTCACTGAGAGTGGTACACACCCAACCACACCCCTATATTCACTGAGAGTGGTACACACCCAACCACACCCCTATATTCACTGAGAGTGGTACACACCCAACCACACCCCTATATTCACTGAGAGTGGTACACACCCAACCACACCCCTATATTCACTGAGAGTGGTACACACCCAACCACACCCCTATATTCACTGAGAGTGGTACCACCCAACCACACCCCTATATTCACTGAGAGTGGTACCACCCAACCACACCCCTATATTCACTGAGAGTGGTACACACCCAACCACACCCCTATATTCACTGAGAGTGGTACACACCCAACCACACCCCTATATTCACTGAGAGTGGTACACACCCAACCACACCCCTATATTCACTGAGAGTGGTACACACCCAACCACACCCCTATATTCACTGAGAGTGGTACCACCCAACCACACCCCTATATTCACTGAGAGTGGTACCACCCAACCACACCCCTATATTCACTGAGAGTGGTACCACCCAACCACACGCTTGTATTCACGTGCTCTCTCCCTCTACCCCCCCCCCTCCCCTCTCCCCCCCTCTCTCTCTCCCTCTCTCTCCCCCCCCCCCCCCCCCCCCCCCCCCCCCTCTCCCTCTACCCCCCCCTCCCCTCTCCCCCATAGGGCCTACTAAAGGCTAGGAGGGTATTGGAGGAGGACTATGGCAGTATGCACGTGTACTTCGGCATGCCTCTGTCAGTCCGACAGCTGACGAAGGGGAGGGTGGACCGCTGTGAATACAACCTCCTACCCAGGTACACAACCAGCGCTGTTCGTTGTCTGGTCTCACGTTGGTCTTCAGAACAAAACCAACTCTTTCCTTCTGCTCATACAGTTGACGTCAGAGGTTTGCATACACCTGAGACAAATACATTTAAACTCAGTTTTTCACAATTCCTGACATTTAATCTTAGTAAAAATTCTCTGTCTTAGGTCAGTTAGGATCACCACTTTATTTTAAGAATGTGAAATGTCAGAATAATAGTAGAGAGAGTGATTTATTTCAGCTTTTATTTCTTTCATCACATTCCCAGTGGGTCAGAAGTTTACATACACTCAATTAGTATTTGGTAGCATTTCCTTTAAATTGTTTAACTTTGGTCAAACGTTTCGGGTAGCCTACCACAAGCTTCCCACAATAAGTTGGGTGAATTTTGGCCCATTCCTCCTGACAGAGCTGGTGTAACTGAGTCAGGCTTGTAGGCCTCACACACGCTTTTTCAGTTCTGCCCACAATAGTTCTATAGGATTGAGGTCAGGGCTTTGTGATGGCCACTCCAATACCTTGACTTTGTTGTCCTTTAGCCATTTTGCCACAACTTTGGAAGTATGCTTGGGGTCGTTGTCCATTTTGAAGACCCATTTGTGACCAAACTTCAACTTCCTGACTGATGTCTTGAGATGTTGCTTCAATATATCCACATAATTTTCACCCTCATGATGCCATCTATTTTGTGAAGGGCACCAGTCCCTCCTGCAGCAAAGCACCCCCACAACATGATGCTGCCACCCCCGTGCTTCACGGTTGGGATGGTGTTCTTCGGCTTGCAAGCCTCCTCCTTTTCCTACAAACATAACGATGGTCATTATGGCCAAACAGTTCTATTTTTGTTTTATCAGACCAGAGTACATTTTTCCAAAAAGTACGATCTTTGTCCCCATGTGCAGTTGCAAACTGTAGTCTGGCTTTTTTTATGGCGGTTTTGGAGCAGTGGCTTCTTCCTTGCTGAGCGGCCTTTCAGGTTATGTTGATATAGGACTCGTTTTACTGTGGATATAGATACTTTTGTACCTGTTTCCTCCAGAATCTTCACAAGGTCCTTTGCTGTAGTTCTGGGATTGATTTGCACTTTTTGCACAAAAGTACCTTCATCGCTAGCGGTGTGACGGCTGCTTGGTCCCATGGTGTTTATACTTGCGTACTATTGTTTGTACAGATGAATGTGGTACCTTCAGGCGTTTGGAAAATGCTCCCAAGGATGAACCAGACTTGTGGAGATCTACAATTTTTTTTCTGAGGTCTTGGCTGATTTCTTTTGATTTTCCCATGATGTCAAGACAAGAGGCAGTGAGTTTGAAGGTAGGCCTTGAAATACATCCACAGGTACACCTCCAATTGACTCAAATGATGTCAATTAGCATATCAGAAGCTTCTAAAGCCATGACGACATTTTCTGGAATTTTCCAAGCTGTTTAAAGGCACAGTCAGCTTAGTGTATGTAAACTTCTGACCCACTGGAATTGTGATACAGTGAATTATAAGTGAAATAATCTGTCTGTTAACAATTGTTGGAAAAATGACTTGTGTCAAGCACAAAGTAGATGTCCTAACTGACTTGCCAACACTATAGTTTGTTAACAAGAAATGTGTGGAGTGTTTGAATAACGAGTTTTAATGACTCCAACCTAAGTGTATGTAAACTTCTGACTTCAACTGTATCTCTTCTAAACCTCGTCCCCCGTCTCTCCCTCAGAGACCTTCCCCAGAGGCCCAGTGTAGAGACCCAGGAGTGTGTGAGCTGGCTCGCCCAGCAGGTGATACGTGTCCAGGAACAGAGCTCCATCCTCAGCCCCTGGTCTCTCATGGCCTGCCTGGTGCTCCAGGACCATCAGAACACAGACCCAGGTACACAGCTGAGTAAGAGGAGCTGGACCATCTGTATCCCAGCAGTCATTACTCTCATTAACAAAAGATGATGTTTATTTTTTATTATTTTATGCTTCACGGTATTACCAGCAGGAGAGGAACGAGAGAAGGGTCTCTCCTGGGAGCTGCTCACCCAGAGGACACTGTGGCTCAAGGGACTGGCGATCAGCTTCGGAGCCCGCCTGGACTGGCCTGGTTGGTTGATTATTCCACGGACAGACAGATGCTGATTTCTAGATGGTTTCTGAAACAATAGTAAACCTTAGGTCCTGCTGCTATCTATGGTCACATATGTCCAGCCCCGTTCAGCAGGTAGAAGGGTTTAGTGTGAGCTGTTCCTACAGGCTGATCAGGCCATGTGGATTCTGTCTCAGTAATACAGGAACACACATCCAAGGACTGCTGATCTAGGATCCGGTCCCCACCTGGTTCCAACAGTCTCATTCATTATGATCTAACAGGCTAAACTGATCCGAGATCAGCATTCCTACCCTGGGAGGCTTTGAGTATACCCCCCCCCCCCCCCCCCAGAACATTCAGTATTTTACTCTGATCTAGTCTAGATGGTACAGTGTTGTACACTTAGAAATGAGACACACACACCTGGAATTGTCCTCAGCGCAGTGTGCCGTGTTTCTCTGTCCTCTACAGAACAGCCACCTGAAAACCAGGTAATGGCGTCCAGCATGGCTTTGCACCGCTCTGTGATCCGCTGTCACCAAGGCCGTGTCACACTGCTGGAGGAGGAGGGGCCTGTGGGGGCTGGGCCTTTCACAACAGAGGAGGGTGTGGTCAGGCGGGCGCGGGCGGTGCTTATGGTTGCGGCCTATAGGAACCAGGCGCTGCATGTGTTCATACGTCCGGCCATGCTGGCTCTGGCCATACACACAACACGCAGCTCACAGAGAGGTGAGTTAGACACGCAGCTCACAGAGAGGTGAGTTAGACACGCAGCTCACAGAGAGGTGAGTTAGACACGCAGCTCACAGAGAGGTGAGTTAGACACGCAGCTCACAGAGAGGTGAGTTAGACACGCAGCTCACAGAGAGGTGAGTTAGACACGCAGCTCACAGAGAGGGGAGTTAGACACGCAGCTCACAGAGAGGGGAGTTAGACACGCAGCTCACAGAGAGGGGAGTTAGACACGCAGCTCACAGAGAGGGGAGTTAGACACGCAGCTCACAGAGAGGGGAGTTAGACACGCAGCTCACAGAGAGGGGAGTTAGACACGCAGCTCACAGAGAGGGGAGTTAGACACGCAGCTCACAGAGAGGGGAGTTAGACACGCAGCTCACAGAGAGGGGAGTTAGACACGCAGCTCACAGAGAGGGGAGTTAGACACGCAGCTCACAGAGAGGGGAGTTAGACACGCAGCTCACAGAGAGGGGAGTTAGACACGCAGCTCACAGAGAGGGGAGTTAGACACGCAGCTCACAGAGAGGGGAGTTAGACACGCAGCTCACAGAGAGGGGAGTTAGACACGCAGCTCACAGAGAGGGGAGTTAGACACGCAGCTCACAGAGAGGGGAGTTAGACACGCAGCTCACAGAGAGGGGAGTTAGACACGCAGCTCACAGAGAGGGGAGTTAGACACGCAGCTCACAGAGAGGGGAGTTAGACACGCAGCTCACAGAGAGGGGAGTTAGACACGCAGCTCACAGAGAGGTGAGTTAGACACGCAGCTCACAGAGAGGTGAGTTAGACACGCAGCTCACAGAGAGGTGAGTTAGACACGCAGCTCACAGAGAGGTGAGTTAGACACACAACACGCAGCTCACAGAGAGGTGAGTTAGACACACAACACGCAGCTCACAGAGGTGAGTTAGACACACAACACGCAGCTCACAGAGAGGTGAGTTAGACACACAACACGCAGCTCACAGAGAGGTGAGTTAGACACACAACACGCAGCTCACAGAGAGGTGAGTTAGACACACAACACGCAGCTCACAGAGGTGAGTTAGACACACAACACGCAGCTCACAGAGGTGAGTTAGACACACAACACACAGCTCACAGAGGTGAGTTAGACACGCAGCTCGCAGAGAGGGGAGTTAGACACGCAGCTCACAGAGAGGGGAGTTAGACACGCAGCTCACAGAGAGGTGAGTTAGACACGCAGCTCGCAGAGAGGTGAGTTAGACACGCAGCTCGCAGAGAGGTGAGTTAGACACGCAGCTCGCAGAGAGGTGAGTTAGACACGCAGCTCGCAGAGAGGTGAGTTAGACACGCAGCTCGCAGAGAGGTGAGTTAGACACGCAGCTCGCAGAGAGGTGAGTTAGACACGCAGCTCGCAGAGAGGTGAGTTAGACACGCAGCTCGCAGAGAGGTGAGTTAGACACACAACACGCAGCTCGCAGAGAGGTGAGTTAGACACACAACACGCAGCTCACAGAGAGGTGAGTTAGACACGCAGCTCGCAGAGAGGTGAGTTAGACACGCAGCTCGCAGAGAGGTGAGTTAGACACGCAGCTCGCAGAGAGGTGAGTTAGACACACTCCTCTCCATTTGTAGCTGGTTCCTGTCTGTCTCACCATGTCTCTCTGTGTCTCCAGAGGACATATATAGCTACTTCAGGTTCCTCCTGGACCTCTTCTCCAACGACTTCATCTTCATCACTGGCAGATCCTCACAGGTAGGTCTTCACCCGTAACAGAGAATTGTGATACGTTGTGGGTAAATTGTGACTGATCTATATCTGCCCGCCCCTGTGTCTGCCTGTGTGTCCTGAAGGACTTTGAGGAGGCATGTTCGTTACTCAGGAAATGTGGAGCAGTCCAGACCAGTCAACAGGAAGTGACATCACCAGAGGAGGGTCAGAGGACTACCTCCTTCCTGCGAGCCCTGCTACAGCCCTTCATAGACGCCTACCAGGTATGCGGAGGACTTAACGTGCGTTTCAAATAGCACCCTATTACAGGCAGACAGGCAGACAGGCAGACAGGCAGGCAGACAGGCAGACAGGCAGGCAGACAGGCAGACAGGCAGACAGGCAGGCAGGCAGACAGACAGACAGACAGGCAGACAGACAGGCAGACAGACAGGCAGACAGACAGGCAGACAGACAGGCAGACAGACAGACAGACAGACAGACAGACAGACAGACAGACAGACAGAAATCTAGTGCACTGTGAAGGGGTACGGTACCACTTACAAATGCACTAGACACTGATCTCAGGTCTAATCTTAACCCAGATCCCAAGTCCGTTTCAAATACCCTCCACTAAAGGGTGTGTGTGTGTGTGTGTGTGTGTTCAGGTGGTGTTCAGTCACCTGTGTTTGGAGGATGTTGAGGTGTTCACAGAGAGACAGATGGTTCCTGCTGTCCGCAGCCTGGCCACCAAGCTCCTCTTATCGGGTAACTGACACACGCCTGTCCTCTCTCTCTCTCTCCCCTGACACACGCCTGTCCTCTCTCTCTTTCTCCCCTGACACACGCCTGTCCTCTCTCTCTATCTCTCTCTATCTCTATCTCTATATCATCTATATCTTTATCTATCTATCTAGTGGAAAGCCTTCCCAGAAGAGTGGAGGCTGTTATAGCAGCAATGTTCCTACATCTAGTGGAAAGCCTTCCCAGAAGAGTGGAGGCTGTTATAGCAGCAATGTTCCTACATCTAGTGGAAAGCCTTCCCAGAAGAGTGGCTGTTATAGCAGCAATGTTCCTACATCTAGTGATGACCATGATTTTGGGATGAGATGTTCGATAAGGTGTCCACATACTTTTGGCCAGGTAGTGTTTGTTTAGTAGGTTTTCAGGGACCAATTTCGGCTCATAACCGCTGTTTTTCAAAACTACCTGAAATTCTATAAATTACACAACATGTTGACAGGGCATCTTTACAGCTGCAATGTGTCACTTTTGGGGCATGTGAGTTATAGATCTGTCATTCCCATTGAAAGCCAGTCTAAGAAGCTGTAGATGTGTTCTGTGTTATAGATCTGTCAAATCAAATCAAATCAAATTTATTTATATAGCCCTTCGTACATCAGCTGATATCTCAAAGTGCTGTACAGAAACCCAGCCTAAAACCCCAAACAGCAAGCAATGCAGGTGTAGAAGCACGGTGGCTAGGAAAAACTCCCTAGAAAGGCCAAAACCTAGGAAGAAACCTAGAGAGGAACCAGGCTATGTGGGGTGGCCAGTCCTCTTCTGGCTGTGCCGGGTGGAGATTATAACAGAACATGGTCAAGATGTTCAAATGTTCATAAATGACCAGCATGATCGAATAATAACAAGGCAGAACAGTTGAAACTGGAGCAGCAGCACAGTCAGGTGGACTGGGGACAGCAAGGAGTCATCATGTCAGGTATTCCTGGGGCATGGTCCTAGGGCTCAGGTCCTCCGAGAGAGAGAAAGAGAGAATTAGAGAACGCACACTTAAATTCACACAGGACACCGAATAGGACAGGAGAAGTACTCCAGATATAACAAACTGACCCTACCCCCCCGACACATAAACTACTGCAGCATAAATACTGGAGGCTGAGACAGGAGGGGTCAGGAGACACTGTGGCCCCATCTGAGGACACCCCCGGACAGGGCCAAACAGGAAGGATATAACCCCACCCACTTTGCCAAAGCACAGCCCCCACACCACTAGAGGGATATCTTCAACCACCAACTTACCATCCTGAGACAAGGCTGAGTATAGCCCACAAAGATCTCCGCCACGGCACAACCCAAGGGGGGGGGGGGCGCCGCCGCCGCCGCCAACCCAGACAGGATGACCACATCAGTGAATCAACCCACTCAGGTGACGCACCCCCTCCAGGGACAGTATGAGAGAGCCCCAGTAAGCCAGTGACTCAGCCCCTGTAATAGGGTTAGAGGCAGAGAATCCCAGTGGAAAGAGGGGAACCGGCCAGGCAGAGACAGCAAGGGCGGTTCGTTGCTCCAGAGCCTTTCCGTTCACCCTCCCACTCCTGGGCCAGACTACACTCAATTATATGACCCACTGAAGAGATGAGTCTTCAGTAAAGACTTAAAGGTTGAGACCGAGTTTGCGTCTCTGACATGGGTAGGCAGACCGTTCCATAAAAATGTTGCTATATTGGAGAAAGCCCTGCCTCCAGCTGTTTGCTTAGAAATTCTAGGGACAATTAGGAGGCCTGCGTCTTGTGACCGTAGCGTACGTGTAGGTATGTACGGCAGGACCAAATCAGAGAGATAGGTAGGAGCAAGCCCATGTAATGCTTTGTAGGTTAGCAGTAAAACCTTGAAATCAGCCCTTGCCTTAACAGGAAGCCAGTGTAGAGAGGCTAGCACTGGAGTAATATGATCAAATTTTTTGGTTCTAGTCAGGATTCTAGCAGCCGTATTTATCACTAACTGAAGTTTATTTAGTGCTTTATCCGGGTAGCCGGAAAGTAGAGCATTGCAGTAGTCTAACCTAGAAGTGACAAAAGCTTGGATTCATTTTTCTGCATCATTTTTGGACAAAGTTTCTGATTTTTGCATTGTTACGTAGATGGAAAAAAGCTGTCCTTGAAATGGTCTTGATATGTTCTTCAAAAGAGAGATCAGGGTCCATTCTCATTGAAAGCCAGTCTAAGAAGCTGTAGATGTGTTCTGTGTTATAGATCTGTCATTCCCATTGAAAGCCAGTCTAAGAAGCTGTAGATGTGTTCTATGAGTTATAGATCTGTCATTCCCATTGAAAGCCAGTCTAAGAAGCTGTAGATGTGTTCTATGTGTTATAGAGCTGTCATTCCCATTAAAAGCCAGTCTAAGAAGCTGTAGATGTGTTCTATGTGTTATAGATCTGTCATTCCCATTGAAAGCCAGTCTAAGAAGCTGTAGATGTGTTCTATGAGTTATAGAGCTGTCATTCCCATTAAAAGCCAGTCTAAGAAGCTGTAGATGTGTTCTATGAGTTATAGAGCTGTCATTCCCATTAAAAGCCAGTCTAAGAAGCTGTAGATGTGTTCTATGTGTTATAGAGCTGTCATTCCCATTAAAAGCCAGTCTAAGAAGCTGTAGATGTGTTCTATGTGTTATAGATCTGTCATTCCCATTGAAAGCCAGTCTAAGAAGCTGTAGATGTGTTCTATGAGTTATAGAGCTGTCATTCCCATTAAAAGCCAGTCTAAGAAGCTGTAGATGTGTTCTATGAGTTATAGAGCTGTCATTCCCATTAAAAGCCAGTCTAAGAAGCTGTAGATGTGTTCTATGTGTTATAGAGCTGTCATTCCCATTAAAAGCCAGTCTAAGAAGCTGTAGATGTGTTCTATGTGTTATAGAGCTGTCATTCCCATTAAAAGCCAGTCTAAGAAGCTGTAGATGTGTTCTATGTGTTATAGAGCTGTCATTCCCATTAAAAGCCAGTCTAAGAAGCTGTAGATGTGTTCTATGTGTTATAGATCTGTCATTCCCATTGAAAGCCAGTCTAAGAAGCTGTAGATGTGTTCTATGAGTTATAGAGCTGTCATTCCCATTAAAAGCCAGTCTAAGAAGCTGTAGATGTGTTCTATGTGTTATAGAGCTGTCATTCCCATTAAAAGCCAGTCTAAGAAGCTGTAGATGTGTTCTATGAGTTATAGAGCTGTCATTCCCATTAAAAGCCAGTCTAAGAAGCTGTAGATGTGTTCTATGAGTTATAGAGCTGTCATTCCCATTAAAAGCCAGTCTAAGAAGCTGTAGATGTGTTCTATGTGTTATAGAGCTGTCATTCCCATTGAAAGCCAGTCTAAGAAGCTGTAGATGTGTTCTATGAGTTATAGAGCTGTCATTCCCATTAAAAGCCAGTCTAAGAAGCTGTAGATGTGTTCTATGCGTTATAGATCTGTCATTCCCATTAAAAGCCAGTCTAAGAAGCTGTAGATGTGTTCTATGAGTTATAGAGCTGTCATTCCCATTAAAAGCCAGTCTAAGAAGCTGTAGATGTGTTCTATGAGTTATAGAGCTGTCATTCCCATTGAAAGCCAGTCTAAGAAGCTGTAGATGTGTTCTATGAGTTATAGAGCTGTCATTCCCATTAAAAGCCAGTCTAAGAAGCTGTAGATGTGTTCTATGAGTTATAGAGCTGTCATTCCCATTAAAAGCCAGTCTAAGAAGCTGTAGATGTGTTCTATGAGTTATAGAGCTGTCATTCCCATTAAAAGCCAGTCTAAGAAGCTGTAGATGTGTTCTATGCGTGTAATTTCTATGCTTCCCGTTCATACGTTTTTTTTTTTTTTTTTGTCGTTTACTTTCGTTTTTTGTACTCCAGCTTCAAACACCTGAAAATACTATATTCAGGGGTTCTGGAGAATATATTTTAGACAGTTTAGATGGTAGAATTATTCTCTACGCTTGTTTTGGCGCATAAACTGAAAACAAACTATAAGAATTTTATTAACAGTCAATGGCAGATCTATTTCTGCACCTTTCACCTTCGCATGGTAGCAGCCAGTCCACAAGGTGGGGCGGTGTCCCTCTTCCATTCAGCCAGTCCACGAGGTGGGGCGGTGTCCCTCTTCCATTCAGCCAGTCCACGAGGTGGGGCGGTGTCCCTCTTCCATTCAGCCAGTCCACGAGGTGGGGCGGTGTCCCTCTTCCATTCAGCCAGTCCACAAGGTGTCCCTCTTCCATTCAGCCAGTCCACGAAGTGGGGCGGTGTCCCTCTTCCATTCAGCCAGTCCACAAGGTGTCCCTCTTCCAATCAGCCAGTCCACAAGGTGGGGCGGTGTCCCTCTTCCATTCAGCCAGTCCACGAGGTGGGGCGGTGTCCCTCTTCCATTCAGCCAGTCCACAAGGTGTCCCTCTTCCAATCAGCCAGTCCACAAGGTGGGGCGGTGTCCCTCTTCCATTCAGCCAGTCCACGAGGTGGGGCGGTGTCCCTCTTCCATTCAGCCAGTCCACAAGGTGTCCCTCTTCCATTCAGCCAGTCCACAAGGTGTCCCTCTTCCATTCAGCCAGTCCACAAGGTGTCCCTCTTCCATTCAGCCAGTCCACACGGTGTCCCTCTTCCATTCAGCCAGTCCACACGGTGTCCCTCTTCCATTCAGCCAGTCCACACGGTGTCCCTCTTCCATTCAGCCAGTCCACACGGTGTCGTCTTGTGTGTGTGTGTGTGTCTAGGAGCTGACGTCTTGTGTGTGTGTGTGTGTGTGAGACTAGGAGCTGACGTCTTGTGTGTCTAGGAGCTGACGTCTTGTGTGTGTGTGTGTGTGTGTGACTAGGAGCTGACGTCTTGTGTGTCTAGGCGAGCTGACGTCTTGTGTGTGTGTGACTAGGAGCTGACGTCGTGTGTGTGTGTGTGTGTGTGTGTGTGACTAGGAGCTGACGTCGTGTGTGTGTGTGTGTGTGTCTAGGAGCTGACGTCTTGTGTGTGTGTGTCTAGGAGCTGACGTCTTGTGTGTGTGTGTCTAGGAGCTGACGTCTTGTGTGTGTGTGTCTAGGAGCTGACGTCTTGTGTGTGTGTGTGTGTCTAGGAGCTGACGTCTTGTGTGTCTAGGAGCTGACGTCTTGTGTGTCTAGGAGCTGACGTCTTGTGTGTCTAGGCGAGCTGACGTCTTGTGTTTCTAGGAGCTGACGTCTTGTGTGTCTAGGCGAGCTAACGTCTTGTGTGTGTCTAGGAGCTGACGTCGTGTGTGTGTGTGTCTCTCTAGGCGAACTGACGTCTTGTGATGCCCTGTCATCTGATACCCAGAAGAATGTCCTGTCGGCTCTCCTGAGACTGGGCGCTGTGACCAGGCTGAGAACGTTAGTACACTTGAATGTAGTACACTTGAATGTAGTACCCTTGAATGTAATACACTTCAGTGGTTTCTGTGTGCTGTTGTTGTTTCAGAGCTGAGCATAGTGAATTCAGAGCCAACAAGCCAGCCATCAGTAGATTAGCAGATACTCTGGGTAAGAACGTAGAAATTACAGGTCAACTCCCTTCTAATAATATACTGTATACATACTCTCTGCTATAGTAATGATACATATACTGTATACATACTCTCTGCTATAGTAATGATAAATATACTGTATACATACTCTCTGCTAAAGTTGCTGTAAGTCAGTAGAATTTATTGGTTTCAGTAAGGTGTTTGTCTCTCTCTCCCCTCTCTCTCCCCTCTCCCCTCTCTTCCCCCTCTCCCCTCTCCCCTCTCTCTCCCCTCTCTCTCCCCTCTCCCCTCTCCCCTCTCCCCTCTCCCCTCTCTCCCCTCTCTCCCCTCTCTCCTCTCTCTCCTCTCTCTCCTCTCTCCCCTCTCTCCCCTCTCTCCCCTCTCTCCCCTCTCTCTCCTCTCTCCCCTCTCCCCTCTCTCGCTCTCTCCCCTCTCCCCTCTCCTCTCTCTCCTCTCTCGCTCTCTCGCTCTCTCCCCCTCTCTCCCCTCTCTCTCTCTCCCCTCTCTCTCTCTCTCCCCTCTCTCTCTCTCTCCCCTCTCTCTCTCTCTCCCTCTCTCTCTCTCTCCCTCTCTCTCTCTCTCCTCTCTCTCGCTCTCTCCCCTCGCTCTCTCCCCTCTCTCTCGCTCTCTCCCCTCTCTCTCGCTCTCTCCCCTCTCTCTCGCTCTCTCCCCTCTCTCTCTCTCGCTGTCTCCCGTCTCTCTCTCTCTCTCCCTCTCTCTCGCTCTCTCCCGTCTCTCTCCTCTCTCCCGTCTGTCTCCCCCTCCAGCGGGTAGACTGCCGGTACAGACCGCCCCTAACCCCAGGCTCTAGCCCTGGAGTACTGCAGATCAGACAGACTGGACCAAACATGTCTCTTCACTTCCTGTCTCCAACCCAACTCGGTGCCTGTATTCATACAGCGTCTTAGAGTGGAAGCGCTGAGTCCTCTTGTGCTGAACATCCAGACGCTGACTGACCTGATCTTCAGCACTATAATCAACTGAACTGTAAAGCTGTGTCCACTATAGCTGTTCTAATTATAGAGCTGGCCTTACTTAGAGTGAGTGATATCAATCCATCCATTACGTGTGAGCTGCTGTCAGGATCTAGTAGAATCAGTGAAGTTAATTTTTTTTAGCATCCAGACACTTCCGCTGGAGGCCACTAGATGGCAGTGTAACCACTGAGTCAATACACACGGTCTGAGTGGGTTAGTTCAAGATTTCAATGTAATTCATCAAACCAATCAATAATATAATATATGCAAAAACGTATCAGATATCAACATGTGAATTGTAATGTTTTTTTACATTTGATTTCCACTTTGTTCTTTTTTTTGAAGAAGAAGAATTCTTTAATAAAATGAATGTCACCTTATTGCAAAGACTGTTCCCTATTTCATGTTTGTATATTTCATGTTGGCCTCCCCTCTAAGTAGCATCTCGATGCTTGACATGTCACTGGCAGACAGTAACAGGCAGTGTACAGCGCCTTGCAAAAGTATTCATCCCCCCCTTGCCGTTTTTCCTATTTTGTTGCATTACAACCTGTAATTTAAATTAATTTTTATTTGGATTTCATGTAATGGACAAACACAAAATAATCAAAATTGGTGAAGTGAAAAGAAAATGTTTTATTGTTTCAAAAAAGCAGTAACAGATGGTGTGTCCAGTAAGAAGCAGTAACAGATGGTGTGTCCAGTAAGAAGCAGTAACAGACAGTGTGTCCAGTAAGAAGCAGTAACAGATGGTGTGTCCAGTAAGAAGCAGTAACAGACAGTGTGTCCAGTAAAAAGCAGTAACAGACAGTGTGTCCAGTAAGAAGCAGTAACAGATGGTGTGTCCAGTAAGAAGCAGTAACAGACAGTGTGTCCAGTAAGAAGCAATAACACAGTGTGTCCAGTAAAAAGCAGTAACAGACAGTGTGTCCAGTAAGAAGCAGTAACAGATGGTGTGTCCAGTAAGAAGCAGTAACAGACAGTGTGTCCAGTAAAAAGCAGTAACAGACAGTGTGTCCAGTAAGAAGCAGTAACAGATGGTGTGTCCAGTAAGAAGCAGTAACAGACAGTGTGTCCAGTAAAAAGCAGTAACAGATGGTGTGTCCAGTAAGAAGCAGTAACAGATGGTGTGTCCAGTAAGAAGCAGTAACAGACAGTGTGTCCAGTAAGAAGCAGTAACAGATGGTGTGTCCAGTAAAAAGCAGTAACAGACAGTGTGTCCAGTAAGAAGCAGTAACAGATGGTGTGTCCAGTAAAAAGCAGTAACAGACAGTGTGTCCAGTAAGAAGCAGTAACAGACAGTGTGTCCAGTAAAAAGCAGTAACAGACAGTGTGTCCAGTAAGAAGCAGTAACAGATGGTGTGTCCAGTAAGAAGCAGTAACAGACAGTGTGTCCAGTAAAAAGCAGTAACAGACAGTGTGTCCAGTAAGAAGCAGTAACAGATGGTGTGTCCAGTAAGAAGCAGTAACAGACAGTGTGTCCAGTAAAAAGCAGTAACAGATGGTGTGTCCAGTAAGAAGCAGTAACAGATGGTGTGTCCAGTAAGAAGCAGTAACAGACAGTGTGTCCAGTAAGAAGCAGTAACAGACAGTGTGTCCAGTAAGAAGCAGTAACAGATGGTGTGTCCAGTAAAAAGCAGTAACAGACAGTGTGTCCAGTAAAAAGCAGTAACAGACAGTGTGTCCAGTAAAAAGCAGTAACAGATGGTGTGTCCAGTAAGAAGCAGTAACAGACAGTGTGTCCAGTAAAAAGCAGTAACAGACAGTGTGTCCAGTAAGAAGCAGTAACAGACAGTGTGTCCAGTAAGAAGCAGTAACAGACAGTGTGTCCAGTAAGAAGCAGTAACAGACAGTGTGTCCAGTAAGAAGCAGTAACAGACAGTGTGTCCAGTAAAAAGCAGTAACAGACAGTGTGTCCAGTAAGAAGCAGTAACAGACAGTGTGTCCAGTAAAAAGCAGTAACAGACAGTGTGTCCAGTAAAAAGCAGTAACAGACAGTGTGTCCAGTAAAAAGCAGTAACAGACAGTGTGTCCAGTAAGAAGCAGTAACAGATGGTGTGTCCAGTAAGAAGCAGTAACAGACAGTGTGTCCAGTAAAAAGCAGTAACAGACAGTGTGTCCAGTAAAAAGCAGTAACAGACAGTGTGTCCAGTAAAAAGCAGTAACAGACAGTGTGTCCAGTAAAAAGCAGTAACAGACAGTGTGTCCAGTAAGAAGCAGTAACAGACAGTGTGTCCAGTAAAAAGCAGTAACAGACAGTGTGTCCAGTAAGAAGCAGTAACAGACAGTGTGTCCAGTAAAAAGCAGTAACAGACAGTGTGTCCAGTAAAAAGCAGTAACAGACAGTGTGTCCAGTAAAAAGCAGTAACAGATGGTGTGTCCAGTAAGAAGCAGTAACAGACAGTGTGTCCAGTAAAAAGCAGTAACAGACAGTGTGTCCAGTAAAAAGCAGTAACAGACAGTGTGTCCAGTAAAAAGCAGTAACAGACAGTGTGTCCAGTAAGAAGCAGTAACAGACAGTGTGTCCAGTAAGAAGCAGTAACAGACAGTGTGTCCAGTAAGAAGCAGTAACAGACAGTGTGTCCAGTAAAAAGCAGTAACAGACAGTGTGTCCAGTAAAAAGCAGTAACAGACAGTGTGTCCAGTAAAAAGCAGTAACAGATGGTGTGTCCAGTAAGAAGCAGTAACAGACAGTGTGTCCAGTAAAAAGCAGTAACAGACAGTGTGTCCAGTAAAAAGCAGTAACAGACAGTGTGTCCAGTAAAAAGCAGTAACAGACAGTGTGTCCAGTAAGAAGCAGTAACAGACAGTGTGTCCAGTAAAAAGCAGTAACAGACAGTGTGTCCAGTAAGAAGCAGTAACAGATGGTGTGTCCAGTAAGAAGCAGTAACAGACAGTGTGTCCAGTAAGAAGCAGTAACAGACAGTGTGTCCAGTAAGAAGCAGTAACAGACAGTGTGTCCAGTAAGAAGCAGTAACAGATGGTGTGTCCAGTAAGAAGCAGTAACAGACAGTGTGTCCAGTACCACTCCTGAGCTGAACCCAGCTGATGTTACTGTGTCTCTGACGGTCAGATGGCAACCTGATCTGAACTGGCCCCTAAACAATTTATAGTCTAAGTCAGTTAATGTGACAATCCCCAAGCAACCGTGAAGAAAGGTTATGGCAATGGGGAGGTGTAGGAAGGCAGAAATGTGCCAGATTACAGGTAGGAGGAGACCAAGTGACCGACGCTGTGATTAATCTCCTGAAGTCAGTCAGTTAGTCAGTGGGTATTACAGACGCTGGGTCAGTTAGTCAGTGGGTATTACAGACACTGGGTCAGTCAGTTAGTCAGGAGGTATTACAGACACTGGGTCAGTTAGTCAGGAAGTATTACAGACACTGGGTCAGTTAGTCAGTGGGTATTACAGACACTGGGTCAGTCAGTTAGTCAGGAGGTATTACAGACACTGGGTCAGTCAGTTAGTCAGGAGGTATTACAGACACTGGGTCAGTCAGTTAGTCAGGAGGTATTACAGACACTGGGTCAGTCAGGATTTATTACAGACACTGGGTCAGTCAGTAGGTATTACAGACACTGGGTCAGTTAGTCAGGAGGTATTACAGACACTGGGTCAGTTAGTCAGGAGGTATTACAGACACTGGGTCAGTCAGGAGGTATTACAGACAATGGGTCAGTCAGTAGGTATTACAGACACTGGGTCAGTTAGTCAGGAGGTATTACAGACACTGGGTCAGTTAGTCAGGAGGTATTACAGACACTGGGTCAGTTAGTCAGGAGGTATTATAGACACTGGGTCAGTTAGTCAGGAGGTATTAGACACTGGGTCAGTTAGTCAGGAGGTATTACAGACACTGGGTCAGTTAGTCAGGAGGTATTACAGACACTGGGTCAGTCAGTCAGGAGGTATTACAGACACTGGGTCAGTCAGTCAGGAGGTATTACAGACACTGGGTCAGTTAGTCAGGAGGTATTAGAGACGCTGTGTGACGGATTAATTATTCTGCTTTTATAAAGACTAAATTCCCAGACTTGCGACTCACCTGACACACGGCTAGACAGACATTTTGCATCCCAAATTGCACCCTATATCCTACATAGTGCACTATATGGGTTCTGGTCTAAAGTAGTGCACTATATAGGGAATAGGGCTTTGGTCTAAAGTAGTGCACTATATAGGGAATAGGGCTCTGGTCTAAAGTAGTGCACTATATAGGGAATAGGGCTCTGGTCTAAAGTAGTGCACTATATAGGGAATAGGGCTTTGGTCTAAAGTAGTGCACTATATAGGGAATAGGGCTCTGGTCTAAAGTAGTGCACTATATAGGGAATAGGGCTCTGGTCTAAAGTAGTGCACTATATAGGGAATAGGGCTCTGGTCTAAAGGTAAATCAAATTTTATTTGTCACATACACATGGTTAGCAGATGTTAATGCGAGTGTAGTGAAATGCTTGTGCTTCTAGTTCCGACCGTGCAGTAATATCTAACAAGTAATCTAACAATTCCACAACTACTACCTAATACACACAAGTGTAAAGGAATGAATAAGAATATGTACATATAAATTTATGGATGAGTGATGGCCGAACGGCATAGGCAAGATGCAGTAGATGGTAAAGAGTACAGTATATACTTATGAGATGTGTTATGTAGGGTATGTAAACATTATATAAAGGGGCATTGTTTAAAGTGACTAGTGATACATTTATTACATCCATTTTAAATTATTAAGCAGCCTCTTGGACCTAGACTTGGCGCTCAGGTACCGTTTGCTGTGCGGTAGCAGAGATTACAGTCTATGACTTGGCTGGCTGGAGTCTGACAAATTTGATGGCCTTCCTCTGACACCGCCTGGTATAGAGGTCCTGGATGGCAGGAAGCTTGGCCCCAGTGATGTACTGTGCTGTACGCGCTACCCTCTGTAGTGGCTTGCAGTCGGAGGCCGAGCAATTGTCGTACCAGGCAGTGATGCAACAAGTCAGGCAGGATGCTCTCGATGGTGCAGCTGTAGAACCTTTTGAGGATCTCAGGACCCATGCCAAATCTTTTCAGTCTCCTGAGGGGAAATAGGTTTTGTCGTGCCCTCTTCCCAACTGTCTTGGTGTGTTTGGGCCATGTTAGTTTGTTGGTGATGTGGACACCAAGGAACTTGAAGCTCTCAACCTGCTCCACTGCAGCCCCGTCGATGAGAATGGGGGCGTGCTCGGTACTCCTTTTCCTGTAGTCCACAATCATCTCCTTTGTTTTGATCACATTGAGAGAGAGGTTGTTGTCCACGCACCACACGGTCAGGTCTCTGACCTCCTACCTATAGGCTGTCTCGTCGTTGTCGGTGATCAGGCCTACTGTTGTTGTGTTGTCTGCAAACTTAATGATGGTGTTGGAGTTGTGCCTGGCCGTGCAGTCATGGGTGAACAGGGAGTACAGGAGGGGACTGAGCACGCACCCCTGAGGGGGCCATGTGTTGAGGATCAGCGTGGCGGATGTGTTGTTACCTACCCTCACCACCTGGGGGCGGCCCGTCAGGAAGTCCGGGATCCAGTTGCAGAGGGAGATGTTTAGTCCCAGGGTCCTTAGCTTAGTGATGAGCTTTGAGGGCACTATGGTGTTGAATGCTGACCTCCTAATCTGCCACTGTAGGCAGACACAGCACACCATTGGTTAGGCAGACACAGCACACCATTGGTTAGGCAGACACAGCACACCATTGGTTAGGCAGACACAGCACACCATTGGTTAAGCAGACACAGCACACCATTGGTTAAGCAGACACAGCACACCATTGGTTAGGCAGACACAGCACACCATTGGTTAGGCAGACACAGCACACCATTGGTTAGGCAGACACAGCACACCATTGGTTAGGCAGACACAGCACACCATTGGTTAGGCAGACACAGCACACCATTGGTTAGGCAGACACAGCACACCATTGGTTAGGCAGACACAGCACACCATTGGTTAGGCAGACACAGCACACCATTGGTTAGGTTAGGCAGCACAACAAGAGCAGATCAGCAAGAGCAGAGCCGTTCGGGGCTCAGGGTTGGAATACCAACTGCAGTGTGTAATGCAGCCTAGTTGTAGTTACACCATCCCAGCAGCTATCTTCTCCATGCATGCACTTCGTAGCTGATAAGATATAGGCTATAGATAATTTGATTGAGATTACATTAAAACCTCTTAAGGATTGGCGCCTTTAAAAAAAATAAATGTTTATTTAGCCTAAAATGACATACCCAAATCTAGCTGCCTGTAACTCAGGCCCTGAAGCAAGGATATGCATATTCTTGGTACCATTTGAAAGGAAACACTTTGAAGTTTGTGGAAATGTGAAGTTAATGTAAGAGAATATAACACAATAGATCTGGTAAAAGATAATACAAAGAAAAAAACATGTTTTTTTTTGTATTTTTTTGTTCCATCATCTTTGAAATGCAAGAGAAAGGCCATAATGTTTTATTCCAGCCCAGGTGCATTTTAGATGTTGGCCACTAGATGGCAGCAGTGTATGTGAAAAGTTTTAGTCTGATCCAATGAACCATTGCATTTCTGTTCAAATTTCTATATAAAGACTGTCCAAATGAGCCTAATTGGTTTATTAATAACTTTTCATGTTCATAACTGTGCACTATCCTCAAACAATAGCATGGTATTATTTCACTGTAACAGCTACTGTAAATTGGACAGTGCAGTTAGATGAGCGTCTTCTACCCCCAAGCCGCGTCTTTGTGAGACGAGGTGTGGGTGAACGGAAGATCTTTGCATGTCTATTTCCTACTTTAAAGCATGGAGGAAGTGTGGAGGTGTAGAGGTGCTTTGCTGGTGACACTGTCTGTAATTTATTTTGAATTCAAGGCACACTTAACCAGCATGGCTACCACGGCATTCTGCAGCGATATGCCATCCCATCTGGTTTGGGCTTAGTGGGACATTCCACACCTCCAGGTCTGTCTGTCTGTCTGAATGTTTGTCTGTCTATCTTTTTGTCTGTCTGTTGTAGTTTGGGCAGTCTCTCTTCACGGGCTGTCTTCAGGGACTGTCTGTCTTTCTGTCTTCAGGATGTGTAAGGACTATTTTACCAAGAAGGAGAGTGATGGAGTGCTGCATCAGATGACCTAACCTAAACCTGTCACTGTTACATTGAGCTGGGTGAATATGAATGACAGTAGCCTAAACCTGTCACTGTTACATTGAGCTGGGTGAATATGAATTACAGTAACCTAAACCTATCACTGTTACATTGAACTGAATGAATGGAATATGAATGACAGTCATCCAATATGATGTAATAGAAATAAGACCATGCTCATTTAAATAATATCGTCCTCCCTAATCTTAAATGGTGCTGATTGACACCGATCTGCAACGCCAGGTGCTAAAATAGAATTTGGCTTTATTTGAGATGTTTTGACGTGGTGCAGGTCCCGCCTCTCCCACCTCCTCATTGGTCTTTGGGAGCATATACCCACATGGCTGATTGAAAGATGAATGACGTCCACACTCCGGTTGGGTGCAGTAATGAACCTTAAAGTTTGTTGCCCATTGTAAATAAAATCCACAAAAACGAAGAAGAGGACTAGGAGATATTACTAGAACCTAACTAGGTTTCCCCTTTAATCTGTGGATTAGTTGTGGGAGTAGAGAACACACGATTTTGTGTGACTCAAAGTGGGTTAATATTCTACAAAAATACAGAAACAAAAATACTGTATATTTCCATTAAAACAACAACCCAATGTTTGTATATCCCACGACAAATTAACTAGCAACAGCAAGATAGCTAAATGTCCACGAATGTTTCGACCCCTGTCCCCAAATGAATATAGTTGGTTCAGACTTCTTTTTGATATTTCAACCTGCGTGTCCTGAAAACGTTTGGTGTGGATGGACAAAATCTACATGCACACGCTACGCGCGTGTCCGTTGGGGTCAGTGACATCATGGTAATGTTAATGCGATAATTCTGTTGACAAATGAAAACAGACCCAGAGATGTAATTTGAGCCACACATGCAGATTCGACAGTTCTACCTGGAAAGTGTTGTTTTGAAATTATTGGATACTACCCACACACAAAAAAATGCTTTTATTTATTTATAACTAAGGAAATATGTTCTTCACTGGTTATTCTGCTCATGTAGCATTTATTAACAATATTGGTTTACAAAATACAAGACAACAGGTGTTTGTTTGTGGATAGTGAGTTATATTTGTGCATATTTGTTACGGATCATATGGGGATGGGGGAGGCATTGTACGGTGCCATATAATTAACACGATCACAAACACTGGTAGTCTAAAAATAATGTTTCCGACATTTTACTCGGTTTGTGTGACATCACCTTGACAACGGCGGGGCTACTCTCCGGAGAAGCAGCAGACCGGGACGGGAGATCGGGCACGGAGCGGGCACTACTCTCCGTGCTGCAAAGCAACCGGGGCTCAAACCGGGGCTAAATCCTACCGTGAGTAGCCTACAGAGCACCCCTCCCCCATTGTCTTCGTCCTGAGTTGTCTATCTCCTTGCAAGTTTAGGCCACCTATTTTTCTGACTTCAGCTCAATCGAGATATTTCGTTTAGCCAATTTTTAAACAGGGTTCTAGGCCTACTCGTTGAATAACTTTGTTGTTGTTGAAGTTTTAATATCTATTCACTAATACCAATTCAAAAGTGTAGTGCCAATTGTAGATGTGGACGCTCGACCTCTCGTGTAGGGTAACTAGGAGACGAGCTCCACCTCTTGTGTAGGGTAGGGTAAGAGAGGCTATATACAGTAGAGAGGTTATATACAGTAGATAGGCTATATACAGTAGAGGTTATATACAGTAGAGAGGCTATGTACAGTAGAGAGGTTATATACAGTAGAGAGGCTATGTACAGTAGAGAGGCTATATACAGTAGAGGTTATATACAGTAGAGAGGCTATATACAGTAGAGAGGCTATATACAGTAGAGAGACTATATACAGTAGAGAGGCTATATACAGTAGAGGTTATATACAGTAGAGAGGCTATATACAGTAGAGAGGCTATATACAGTAGAGAGACTATATACAGTAGAGAGGCTATATACAGTAGAGAGGCTATATACAGTAGAGAGGTTATATACAGTAGATAGGCTATATACAGTAGAGGTTATATACAGTAGAGAGGCTATGTACAGTAGAGAGGTTATATACAGTAGAGAGGCTATGTACAGTAGAGAGGCTATATACAGTAGAGGTTATATACAGTAGAGAGGCTATATACAGTAGAGAGGCTATAACAGTAGAGAGGCTATATTCAGTAGAGAGGTTATATACAGTAGAGAGACTATATACAGTAGAGAGGCTACATACAGTAGAGAGGCTATATACAGTAGAGAGGCTATATACAGTAGAGAGGTTATATACAGTAGATAGGCTATATACAGTAGAGGTTATATACAGTAGAGAGGCTATGTACAGTAGAGAGGTTATATACAGTAGAGAGGCTATGTACAGTAGAGAGGCTATATACAGTAGAGAGGCTATGTACAGTAGAGAGGCTATACACAGTAGAGAGGCTATGTACAGTAGAGAGGCTATGTACAGTAGAGAGGCTATATACAGTAGAGAGGCTATATACAGTAGAGGCTATATACAGTAGAGAGGTTATACACAGTAGAGGCTATATACAGTAGAGAGACTATATACAGTAGAGAGACTATATACAGTAGAGAGGCTATGTACAGTAGAGAGGCTATATACAGTAGAGAGGCTATGTACAGTAGAGAGGCTATATACAGTAGAGAGGCTATATACAGTAGAGAGGCTATGTACAGTAGAGAGGCTATATACAGTAGAGAGGTTATATACAGTAGAGAGGCTATATACAGTAGGGAGGCTATATGCAGTAGGGAGGCTATATAAAGTAGCGAGGCTATATACAGTAGCAAGGCTATATACAGTAGAGAGGCTATATACAGTAGAGAGGCTATATACAGTAGAGAGGCTATATACAGTAGAGGCTATATACAGTAGAGAGGCTATATACAGTAGAGAGGCTATATACAGTAGAGAGGCTATATACAGTAGAGAGGTTATATACAGTAGAGGCTATATACAGGAGAGAGACTATATACAGTAGAGAGGCTATATACAGTAGAGAGGCTAAATACAGTAGAGAGACTATATACAGTAGAGGGGTTGGCGGGTGGTAAGACACATTGCAGATAGTCCGGGTAGCCAATCCGCGGGGACACTGGTTAGTCGGGCTAATTGAGGTAGTATGAACATGAATGTATAGTTAAAGTAACTATGTATATATGATGAACAGAGAGTAACAGCAGCGTAAAAGAGGGGTTGGGAGGGGCACACAATGCAAACAGCTGTGGGATGGGGGCTCTAGAAAAGGTCACCACTCTCAAACGCATGGACAGAGCTATGGATGCATGTCCGTCCATGATATCAACATTATAGTTTAACCATGTTTTGATGCTATACAGTGTTTGTTTACAATTAAAATGTTTACAAACAATGGAGCAAATCAAGCTTACATTTGGGGTTCTGATGGGCTATGACATTTGAACTAAGCTCATATGTTATATTCGTCAACAAACCGATGTGTATATATGATTAATTGCAATCATACCTTTTGGAAAAATATAATAGAATTATGTAAACCAAACCCTTCATACTGTGGAGACCAGAGGACTGTTCTCTGCCTTTCATACTGTGGAGACCAGAGGACTGTTCTCTGCCCTTCATACTGTGGAGACCAGAGGACTGTTCTCTGCCTTTCATACTGTGGAGACCAGAGGACTGTTCTCTGCCTTTCATACTGTGGAGACCAGAGGACTGTTCTCTGCCCTTCATACTGTGGAGACCAGAGGACTGTTCTCTGCCCTTCATACTGTGGAGACCAGAGGACTGTTCTCTGCCCTTCATACTGTGGAGACCAGAGGACTGTTCTCTGCCCTTCATACTGTGGAGACCAGAGGACTGTTCTCTGCCCTTCATACTGTGGATGTTTCCGTGTGTAGCGATGGTTCCTAACATTGTCCCCTTCTTTAGGCCCTGATACTGGCTCGGCTACAACTCGTTTCCCGGGAGACTTCAGTTATTGTTCTTGTTCTTGTTCAATTCAAATGTTATCTCTTAGTCACAAAGGGGTCCAGGTTTGTCACACAGATTCCCGTTTGTTGAAGGGTAAAACAAAATAACCTGTTCATTAAAGGGTTTAAATTAAACAAGATAAATTAAGTGGGTTGTTTCTCTTAGTCGTCTGCTAATACAGACTTGTTCCAATCCAGCTCTAAATCCATCTTTACCCATAACCCCCTGCTGCGCTGCAGGTAAACCCTAAAGGTGTCACAATAACAGTAAAAGGGTTTCTAATATAAATAATGAACATAATAACAGTTTCTATACATTTCTATACATACTAAGAATATTCTATACATTTCTATACATACTAAGAATGTTCTATACATTTATATACATACTAAGCATTTTCTATACAATTCTATACATTTTCTCTCATTTATGCAAAATGGCTCTAATACACATTGTGAAGAATGAAGAAAACGGTTAAAAGCGTTTGAACAAAATGGCAAAATAATACATTATACCTTTGTGTTCTTCATGTTAGTGTATTAACACACAAACTGGGCCCCCTGCCTTTATTGGATAACTGATTAGGGCCCAAGAGGCAGAACAACACCAACAAAATACACTATTTATTTTAATTATTGCGTTTGTTTATCCAACCACAGGAGTCCTCAATGTTCAAAATACACCTGTTAATTAATAAACCGAACGGAAGCCCCAGGGCTTGTTAATCAAATCAAATCAAATTTATTTATATAGCCCTTCGTACATCAGCTGATATCTCAAAGTGCTGTACAGAAACCCAGCCTAAAACCCCAAACAGCAAGCAATGCAGGTGTAGAAGCACGGTGGCTAGGAAAAACTCCCTAGAAAGGCCAAAACCTAGGAAGAAACCTAGAGAGGAACCAGGCTATGTGGGGTGGCCAGTCCTCTTCTGGCTGTGCCGGGTGGAGATTATAACAGAACATGGCCAAGATGTTCAAATGTTCATAAATGACCAGCATGGTCGAATAATAATAAGGCAGAACAGTTGAAACTGGAGCAGCAGCACGGCCAGGTGGACTGGGGACAGCAAGGAGTCATCATGTCAGGTAGTCCTGGGGCATGGTCCTTGGGCTGAGGTCCTCCGAGAGAGAGAAAGAAAGAGAGAAGGAGAGAATTAGAGAATGCACACTTAGATTCACACAGGACACCGAATAGGACAGGAGAAGTACTCCAGATATAACAAACTGACCCTAGCCCCCCGACACAAACTACTGCAGCATAAATACTGGAGGCTGAGACAGGAGGGGTCAGGAGACACTGTGGCCCCATCCGAGGACACCCCGGGACAAGGCCAAACAGGAAGGATATAACCCCACCTACTTTGCCAAAGCACAGCCCCCACACCACTAGAGGGATATCTTCAACCACCAACTTACCATCCTGAGACAAGGCTGAGTATAGCCCACAAAGACCTCCGCCACGCAAACCCAGACAGGATGACCACATCAGTGAATCAACCCACTCAGATGACGCACCCCCTCCAGGGACGGCATGAGAGAGCCCCAGTAAGCCAGTGACTCAGCCCCTGTAATAGGGTTAGAGGCAGAGAATCCCAGTGGAAAGAGGGGAACCGGCCAGGCAGAGACAGCAAGGGCGGTTCGTTGCTCCAGAGCCTTTCCGTTCACCCTCCCACTCCTGGGCCAGACTGCACTCAATCATATGACCCACTGAAGAGATGAGTCTTCAGTAGAGACTTAAAGGTTGAGACCGAGTTTGCGTCTCTGACATGGGTAGGCAGACTGTTCCATAAAAATGGAGCTCTATAGGAGAAAGCCCTGCCTCCAGCTGTTTGCTTAGAAATTCTAGGGACAATTAGGAGGCCTGCGTCTTGTGACCGTAGCGTACGTGTAGGTATGTACGGCAGGACCAAATCAGAGAGATAGGTAGGAGCAAGCCCATGTAATGCTTTGTAGGTTAGCAGTAAAACCTTGAAATCAGCCCTTGCTTTGACAGGAAGCCAGTGTAGAGAGGCTAGCACTGGAGTAATATGATCAAATTTTTTGGTTCTAGTCAGGATTCTAGCAGCCGTATTTAGCACTAACTGAAGTTTATTTAGTGCTTTATCCGGGTAGCCAGAAAGTAGAGCATTGCAGTAGTCTAACCTAGAAGTGACAAAAGCATGGATTAATTTTTCTGCATCATTTTTGGACAGAAAGTTTCTGATTTTTGCAATGTTACGTAGATGGAAAAAAGCTGTCCTTGAAATGGTCTTGATATGTTCTTCAAAAGAGAGATCAGGGTCCAGAGTAACGCAGAGGTCCTTCACAGTTTCATTTGAGACGACTGTACAACCATTAAGATTAATTGTCAGATTCAACAGAAGATCTCTTTGTTTCTTGGGACCTAGAACAAGCATCTCTGTTTTGTCCGAGTTTAAAAGTAGAAAGTTTGCAGCCATCCACTTCCTTATGTCTGAAACACATTCTTCTAGCAAGGGCAATTTTGGGGCTTCACCATGTTTCATTGAAATGTACAGCTGTGTGTCATCCGCATAGCAGTGAAAGTTAACATTATGTTTTCGAATGACATCCCCAAGATGTAAAATATATAGTGAAAACAATAGTGATCCTAAAACGGAACCTTGAGGAACACCGAAATTTACAGTTGATTTGTCAGAGGACAAACCATTCACAGAGACAAACTGATATCTTTCCGACAGATAAGATCTAAACCAGGCCAGAACTTGTCCGTGTAGACCAATTTGGGTTTCCAATCTCTCCAAAAGAATGTGGTGATCGATGGTATCAAAGCAGCACTAAGGTCTAGGAGCACGAGGACAGATGCAGAGCCTCGGTCCGATGCCATTAAAATGTCATTTACCACCTTCACAAGTGACTCAGCCCCTGTAATAGGGTTAGAGAACATCTCTGCTAAACACACAGTAGAATCAAGCTGTTTAACTGTCTCTCTGTGACTGCCTACAACGTTTGGAACGAAGTTAACTTACAAATACGAAGTTGTCGTCAGTGTCTTTGCAATCGGATCGAGTGAAGGATAAAAATATGCTTCAAATGAAAAACCCAGAGTTGTCTACATTTAGAAAATCAATTCAGGAGGGCTGTAATAGGCCTATATATTTCAATTCTATTGAAATCAGTTTAGTCAGTTGAGTATTATTTGTGTGCTAGACTATCTGTAAATTGTTTGTCAATATACTGTATCTGATGATGTGTAACAAAGAATCAATAAGGTGCCAAATACATCATGTACTATTATAGGGCCTTAGAATCAGCAGCCATTAGAATCAGCAGCCATTAGAATCAGCAGCCATTAGAATCAGCAGCCATTAGAATCAGCAGCCATTAGAATCAGCAGCCATTAGAATCAGCAGCCATTAGAATCAGCAGCCATTAGAATCAGCAGCCATTAGAATCAGCAGCCATTAGAATCAGCAGCCATTAGAATCAGCAGCCATTAGAATCAGCAGCCATTAGAATCAGCAGCCATTAGAATCAGCAGCCATTAGAATCAGCAGCCATTAGAATCAGCAGCCATTAGAATCAGCAGCCATTAGAATCAGCAGCCATTAGAATCAGCAGCCATTAGAATCAGCAGCCATTAGAATCAGCAGCCATTAGAATCAGCAGCCATTAGAATCAGCAGCCATGAGCAAAATGTCTGATCCATCCTAAACCTTTATGTCTTTGACATTTTGCAGGATGGGATCTCTAATAGGATCTCTATGTTTACAGTGCCTTCAGAAAGTATTCAGACCCACTTGACATTTTGTTACGTTACAGCCTTATTCTATAATTGATTAAATAAATAATTTTCCTCATCAATCCACACACAATACCCCGTAATGACAAAGTGAAAACAGTTGTTTTTTTTATCTTAGAAAATATATAAAATATAAAAAACAGATACCTCATTTACATAAGTATTCAGACCCTTTGCTATGAGACTTGAAATTGATCTCAGGTGCATCCTGTTTCCATTGATCATCCTTGAGATGTTTCTACAACTTGATTGGAGTCCACCTGTGGTAAATTCAATTGATTGGACATGATCTGGAAAGGCACACCTGTCTATATCAGGTCCCACAGGTGACAGTTCATGTAAGGTCAAAAACCAAGCAATGAGGTCGAAGGAATTGTCCGTAGAGCTCCGAGACAGGATTGTGTCAAGGCACAGATCTGGGGAAGGGTACCAAAACATTTCTGCAGCATTGAAGGTTCCCAAGAACACAGAGGCCTCCATCATTCTTAAATGGAAGAAGTTTAGAACCATGAAGACTCTTCCTAGAGCTGGCCACCCGGCCAAACTGAGCAATCGGGGGAGAAGGGCCTTCGTCAGGGAGGTGACCAAGAACCTGATGGTCCAGAGCTCCAGAGTTCATCTGTGGAGATGGGAGAACCTTCCAGAAGGACAACCATCTCTGCAGCACTCCGCCAATCAGGCCTTTATGGTAGAGTGGCTAGATGGAAGCCACTCCTCAGTAAAAGACACATGACAGTCCACTTGGAGTTTGCCAAAAGGCCCCTAAAGATCTTGTGAAACAAGATTCTCTGGTCTGATGAAACCAAGATTGAACACTTTGGCCTGAATGCCAAGCGTCATGTCTGGAGGAAACCTGGCACCATCCCTACGGTGAAGCATGGTGGTGGCAACATCATGCTGTGGGGATGTTTTTCAGCGGCAGGGACTGGGAGACTAGGATTGAGGGAAAGATGAACAGAGCAAAGTACAGAGAGATCCTTGATGAAAACCTGCTCCAGGACCTCAGGCTAGGGTCCTGGAGCAGGCAGGACAACAACCCTAAGCACACAGCCAACAACGCAGTAGTGGCTTCGGGACAAGTCTCTGAATGTCCTTGAGCGGTCCAGCCAGATCCAGGACTTGAACCAGATCAAACATCTCTGGAGAGACCTGAAAATAGCTGTGCAGCAACACTCCCCAACCAACCTGACAGAGCTTGAGAGGATCTGCAGAGAAGAATGGGAGAAACTCCCCAAATACAGGTGTGTCAAACATTTGCAAAAATGTCTAAAAACCTGATTTTGCTTTGTCATTATGGGGTATTGTGATGTCATTATGGGGTATTGTGATGTCATTATGGGGTATTGTGATGTCATTATGGGGTATTGTGATGTCATTATGGGGTATTGTGATGTCATTATGGGGTATTGTGATGTCATTATGAGGTATTGTGATGTCATTATGGGGTATTGTGATGTCATTATGGGGTATTGTGATGTCATTATGGGGTATTGTGATGTCATTATGAGGTATTGTGATGTCATTATGGGGTATTGTGGTGTCATTATGGGGTATTGTGATGTCATGATGGGTATTGTGATGTCATTATGGGGTATTGTGATGTCATTATGAGGTATTGTGATGTCATTATGGGGTATTGTGATGTCATTATGGGGTATTGTGTGTAGATTGACGAGGAAAAACATGTATTTAATCCATTTTAGAATAAGGCTGTAATGTAACAAAATGTGGAAAAAGTCAAGGGGTCTGAATACTTTCTGAAGGCACTGTAATTAGCGCACTTCCTAAAATAAGCTTGAAACCTCTTAAACTCCCTTCTAACTTTAAATAGACCAAAATACATATTTTAAGAGAGAGAGTTTTCTGCTTGACTGGGTCATCAGTATTTGACCTATTTAACCAAATGTAGAAAAATGGGTCTGGAGACTTTCCGAATGCACTGTGTACTTTTCTATCAGGTAAATCTATTTTCATTTCATTCTCATCCCAGACATGCCTGTCAAGGACAGTGGTGCAGCCGGTCTGATCATGTTCCACACGTCTGCTCCCCTAGGTCTCCTCACATCTACGGTAAGACTATTGTTAACAGTTTTCTTTCTTTCTTTGTGTAATATACGTTTGCAACTGCTGTCTAAAAACATTTACAACTACTGTCTAAAAACGTTTACAACTGCTGTCTAAAAACGTTTACAACTGCTGTCTAAAAACGTTTACAACTGCTGTCTAAAAACGTTTACAACTACTGTCTAAAAACGTTTACAACTACTGTCTAAAAACGTCTACAACTACTGTCTAAAAACGTTTACAACTACTGTCTAAAAACGTCTACAACTACTGTCTAAAAATGTTTACAACTACTGTCTAAAAACGTTTACAACTGCTGTCTAAAAACGTTTACAACTACTGTCTAAAAACGTCTACAACTATTGTCTAAAAACGTCTACAACTACTGTCTAAAAACGTCTACAACTACTGTCTAAAAACGTTTACAACTGCTGTCTAAAAACGTCTACAACTACTGTCTAAAAACGTCTACAACTGCTGTCTAAAAACGTTTACAACTACTGTCTAAAAACGTTTACAACTGCTGTCTAAAAACGTTTACAACTGCTGTCTAAAAACGTCTACAACTACTGTCTAAAAACGTCTACAACTACTGTCTAAAAATGTTTACAACTACTGTCTAAAAACGTCTACAACTACTGTCTAAAAACGTCTACAACTACTGTCTAAAAATGTTTACAACTGCTGTCTAAAAACGTCTACAACTACTGTCTAAAAACGTTTACAACTACTGTCTAAAAACGTTTACAACTGCTGTCTAAAAACGTCTACAACTACTGTCTAAAAACGTTTACAACTACTGTCTAAAAACGTTTACAACTACTGTCTAAAAACGTCTACAACTGCTGTCTAAAAACGTTTACAACTACTGTCTAAAAACGTTTACAACTACAGTCTAAAAACGTTTACAACTACTGTCTAAAAACGTTTACAACTACTGTCTAAAAATGTTTACAACTGCTGTCTAAAAACGTCTACAACTACTGTCTAAAAACGTTTACAACTGCTGTCTAAAAACGTTTACAACTGCTGTCTAAAAACGTTTACAACTACTGTCTACTAATATGAATTAATAACAACTTACAGTAACGTAAACAAGTTGTTAATACAGGTATGTCAATAATGAACAGGTCCTAATTTACGAGGACCTGTCTAGTGGCAGAGATGACAACAATATACTGTTTTGCAAACGGCAGGGAAGCTAACCTGTGAACACAATCACCCTTCACATCACCCTTCAATCACCCTTCACATCGCACCATGGACACTTCCCCTGAGGTTCCCATCTCCAGTTTACAATGGGGTTCCCATCTCTCCTTTTCAATGGGGGCATGGACACTTCCTCCGAGGTTCCTATCTCCAGTTTACAATGGGGTTCCCATCTCTCGTTTTCAATGGGGGCATGGACACTTAACCCGAGGTTCCCATCTCCAGTTTACAATGGGGTTCCCATCTCTCCTTTTCAATGGGGGCATGGACACTTCCCCAAGGTTCCTATCTCTCGTTTTCATGAGGGGCATGGACACTTCCCCTGAGGTTCCCATCATGGACACTTCCCCTGAGGTTCCCATCTCTCGTTTTCACGAGTGGCATGGACACTTCCCCCGAGGTTCCCATCTCTCGTTTTCAATGGGGGCATGGACACTTCCCCTGAGGTTCCCATCATGGACACTATGCTCAATATCGGCATCCCAAGTGGCACCCTATTCCCTTTTGACCAGAATCCTAATGGTCCAAGTCTAAAGTAGTGCACTATGTAGGGATTAGGGTACCATTTGTGATTTATACAATGTCTGTGTTAGACCCTGTCTGAGAACCCTGTCTGAGAACCCACCCTGTCTGAGAGCCCTGTCTGAGAACCCACCCTGTCTGAGAACCCACCATGTCTGAGAGCCCTGTCTGGGAACCCTGTCTGAGAACCCACCCTGTCTGAGAGCCCTGTCTGAGAACCTTGTCTGAGAACCCACCCTGTCTGAGAACCCTGTCTGAGAGCCCTGTCTGAGAGCTCTGTCTGAGAGCCCTGTCTCGGAACCCTGTCTGAGAACTCACCCTGTCTGAGAACCCACCCTGTCTGAGAGCCCTGTCTGGGAACCCTGTCTGAGAACTCACCCTGTCTGGGAACCCACCCTGTCTGAGAATCCTGTCTGAGAACCCTGTCTGGGAACCCACCCTGTCTGAGAGCCCTGTCTGGGAACCCACCCTGTCTGAGAGCCCTGTCTGAGAGCCCTGTCTGGGAACCCTGTCTGGGAACCCACTATATCTGGGAATCCTGTCTGAGAGCCCTGTCTGGGAACCCTGTCTGAGAACCACCCTGTCTGAGAGCCCTGTCTGAGAGCCCTGTCTGGGAACCCTGTCTGGGAACCCACCCTGTCTGAAAACCCAACCTGTCTGGGAACCCACCCTGTCTGGGAACCCACCCTGTCTGAGAACCCACCTTGTCTGTGAACCCTGTCAGGGAACCCTGTCTGGGAACCCTGTCTGGGAACGCTGTCTGGGAACCCTGTCTGGGAACCCTGTCAGGGAACCCTGTCTGGGTGCATCTTAACAGCCTGAAGTGACTTCCTTCCCTTAACTCCTTTCCTCAGGAATGTCCTACAGACATTTGAGACCCAGAAATGGCCCATGTACCCTTCCTCCATTTGTGTTCATTGTGATGTAAACCTCTGATTCTTGTTGTTGTTGTTTTAATGCTGTTGTTGATGTTCTACTGTGTGTTGTTCCAGGTACCCAGTGGAGTATGGAGAAGTGTCAGGAAGACCGGCCGAAGAGGAAGAGGAGGAGAGAAGAGGAGGAGTGAGGTGTGGCTTCCTGGACCTCCCAGAGGGCCGTGGGTGGACTGGCTCTCTCACACCTCCTTCAGGAGGCTGCAGGTACTGCACACACTCAGCCACACGCAAGCAGATACACACATACTTAGCCACACGCGAGCACACACACACACACACACACACTTAGCCACACACGAACACACACACACACACACACTTAGCCACACGCGAACACACACACACACACACTTAGCCACACACGAACACACACACACACACACTCATTTCTTTCACGTTTGTGTTTTTTCATCTACAATCATTCAGGTCAAGTTAGAATCTGAGAACCAAGAAGCTAGAGCCATCACACAGCCCTTACTGGACACAGAGAATGGCTTTGTCAAGGTGACCACAATTCTGTCAGAGAATGGCTTTGTCAAGGTGACCACAATTCTGTGCAACATCTCCTCTGGGAATCCCGGCCATTCTATGCATGTGATCTATTCCAGAGCCAGCACACCTGATTCAACTTTTCAGCCAACCATCAAGCCCTTGATTAGACCAATCAGTTGTGGTAGAATTCAGGCTTATAGATCTGATATATGTTGATGTATTTTTAAGGTACATTACATACTGTATCCTTATGTGGTGTCATGACTAGTTTTGCTCCATTGTAACATTCTGTGTCTCTGTCTCTTCCTGTCAGGACCTGGAGCGTTATCTGTGCCAACAGGAAAGGGCGGAGCTTCGTAAGCGAGAGCTGCTCCATAAGCGTTGGACAGAGCGTGTGTGGACCCCTATTCAGAGGAGTGTCGAGAATCAAGTGCCCCACTGCTGCTATGACGAGGCAGAGAGGATACGCAGCATGTTCCTGAACTACATACACTACTGTAACTCAAAGGTACAACACACTGTAATATACTATACTGTAACTATACTGTACTATACTGTAACCCTACTGTAACCCTATTGTAACACCAAGGTAACCCTACTGTAACACCAAGGTAACCCAAGGTAACCCTACTGTAACCCCAAGGTAGCCCTACTGTAACCCTACTGTAACACCAAGGTAACCCTACTGTAACCCTACTGTAACCCCAAGGTAACCCTACTGTAACTCCAAGGTAACCCTACTGTAGCCCTACTGTAACCCTATTGTAACCCTACTGTAACACCAAGGTAACCCTACTGTAACCCCAAGGTAACCCTACTGTAACACCAAGGTAACCCTACTGTAACCCCAAGGTAACCCTACTGTAGCCCTACTGTAACCCCACTGTAACACCAAGGTAACCCTACTGTAACCCCAAGGTAACCCTACTGTAACACCAAGGTAACCCTACTGTAACCCCACGGTAACCCTACTGTAGCCCTACTGTAACCCTACTGTAACCCCAAGGTAACCCTACTGTAACCCCAAGGTAACCCTACTGTAACCCCACTGTAACCCTACTGTAACCCTACTGTAACCCCAAGGTAACCCTACTGTAACCCTACTGTAACCCCACTGTAACCCTACTGTAACCCCAAGGAAACCCTACTGTAACCCTACTGTAACCTTACTGTAACCTTACTGTAACCCTACTGTAACCCCAAGGTAGCCCTACTGTAACCCTACTGTAACCCCAAGGTAACCCTACTGTAACCCTACTGTAACTCCAAGGTAACCCTACTGTAACACCAAGGTAACCCTACTGTAACCCCAAGGTAACCCTACTGTAACACCAAGGTAACCCTACTGTAACCCCAAGGTAACCCTACTGTAGCCCTACTGTAACCCCACTGTAACACCAAGGTAACCCTACTGTAACCCCAAGGTAACCCTACTGTAACACCAAGGTAACCCTACTGTAACCCCAAGGTAACCCTACTGTAGCCCTACTGTAACCCTACTGTAACCCCAAGGTAACCCTACTGTAACCCCAAGGTAACCCTACTGTAACCCCACTGTAACCCTACTGTAACCCTACTGTAACCCCAAGGTAACCCTACTGTAACCCTACTGTAACCCCACTGTAACCCTACTGTAACCCCAAGGAAACCCTACTGTAACCCTACTGTAACCTTACTGTAACCTTACTGTAACCCTACTGTAACCCCAAGGTAGCCCTACTGTAACCCTACTGTAACCCCAAGGTAACCCTACTGTAACCCTACTGTAACTCCAAGGTAACCCTACTGTAACCCCAAGGTAACCCTACTGTAACACCAAGGTAACCCTACTGTAACCCTACTGTAACACCAAGGTAACCCTACTGTAACCCTACTGTAACCCCAAGGTAACCCTACTGTAACACCAAGGTAACCCTACTGTAACACACAGGTAACCCTACTGTAACCCCACTGTAACACCAAGGTAACCCTACTGTAACCCCAAGGTAACCCTACTGTAACCCTACTGTAACCCTACTGTAACCCTACTGTAACCCCAAGGTAACCCTACTGTAACACCAAGGTAACCCTACTGTAGCCCTACTGTAACCCCACTGTAACACCAAGGTAACCCTACTGTAACCCCAAGGTAACCCTACTGTAACCCCAAGGTAACCCTACTGTAACCCCAAGGCAACCTTACTGTAACCCCACTGTAACCCCACTGTAACCCTACTGTAACCCTACTGTAACAACAAGGTAGCCCTACTGTAACCCTACTGTAACCCAAGGTAACCCTACTGTAACCCTACTGTAACCCCAATGTAGCCCTACTGTAACCCTACTGTAACACCAAGGTAACCCTACTGTAACCCTACTGTAACACCAAGGTAACCCTACTGTAACCCTGCTGTAGCCCTACTGTAACCCCAAGGTAACCCTACCGTAACACTACTGTAACACCACTGTAACCCTACTGTAACCCCAAGGCAACCTTACTGTAACCCCAAGGTAACCCTACTGTAACCCTACTGTAACAACAAGGTAGCCCTACTGTAACCCTACTGTAACCCAAGGTAACCCTACTGTAACCCCAAGGTAGCCCTACTGTAACCCTACTGTAACACCAAGGTAACCCTACTGTAACCCTACTGTAACACCAAGGTAACCCTACTGTAACCCTGCTGTAGCCCTACTGTAACCCCAAGGTAACCCTACTGTAACCCTACTGTAACCCCAAGGTAACCCTACTGTAACCCCAAGGTAACCCTACTGTAACCCCAAGGTAACCCTACTGTAACCCTACTGTAACCCCAAGGTAACCCTACTGTAACCCTACTGTAACCCCAAGGTAACCCTACTGTAACCCCAAGGTAACCCTACTGTAACCCTACTGTAACCCCAAGGTAACCCTACTGTAACCCCAATGTAACCCTACTGTAACCCTACTGTAACCCCAAGGTAACCCTACTGTAACCCTACTGTAACCCCAAGGTAACCCTATTGTAACCCTACTGTAACCCTACTGTAACCCTAAGGTAACCCTACTGTAACCCTACTGTATCCCTACTGTAACCCCAAGGTAACCCTACTGTAACACCAAGGTAACCCTACAGTTATCAGTATTATCACAGTTATCAGTATTATCACAGTTTTCAGTATTATCATGATTATCAGTATTATCACAGTTATCAGTATTATCACAGTTATCGGTATTATCACAGTTATCAGTATTGTCAGTATTATCACAGTTATCAGTATTGTCAGTATTATCACAGTTATCAGTATTATCAGTATTATCCCAGTTATCAGTATTATCATGATTATCACAGTTATCAGTATTATCACAGTTATCGGTATTATCACAGTTATCAGTATTGTCAGTATTATCACCGTTATCAGTATTGTCAGTATTATCACAGTTATCAGTATTTTCACAGTTATCAGTATTGTCAGTATTTTCACAGTTATCAGTATTGTCACAGTTATCAGTATTATCACAGTTATCAGTATTGTCAGTATTATCACAGTTATCAGTATTATCAGTATTATCACAGTTATCAGTATTTTCACAGTTATCAGTATTGTCAGTATTTTCACAGTTATCAGTATTGTCACAGTTATCAGTATTATCACAGTTATTAGTATTATCAGTTATCAGTATTTTCACAGTTATCAGTATTGTCAGTTATCAGTATTGTCAGTATTATCACAGTTATCATTATTTTCACAGTTATCATTATTGTCAGTTATCAGTATTTTCACAGTTATCAGTATTGTCAGTATTTTCACAGTTATCAGTATTGTCACAGTTATCAGTATTATCACAGTTATTAGTATTATCAGTTATCAGTATTTTCACAGTTATCAGTATTGTCAGTTATCAGTATTGTCAGTATTATCACAGTTATCAGTATTTTCACAGTTATCAGTATTTTCACAGTTATCAGTATTTTCACAGTTATCAGTATTGTCAGTTATCAGTATTGTCAGTATTATCGTGGTATTTCTAAAATGTCCTGGAAATGTTCAAAGGCCAAATTAGAGGAAGAACTTTTTGAGGCTATTAAATCCTTTCTGTCTGGAAAACCCCAGGGCATGATGTTATACCGGTAGAGGTGTATCAAGCCTTTTTTCATATACTAAAAGCTCCATTGTTAGATTGTTTTAACTACCCCTATAGAAATGGTAGTCTGTCAGGTACTCAGCAGGAAGGTCTGATTTCTCTATTATTAAAACAAGACCCAGATGGAAAATATTTTTTAAAAACTGGAGGCCCCTTACACTTCAATGTTGTGATGCAAAAGTACTAGCAAAATGCATAGCACTCAGAATTAAAAAGGTTTTACCAGGTATTGTTCATCCTGATCAGACTGTTTTTTTTAGTGAAGAGGCGACTCCGGGATGCTGGCCTTCTAGGCAGAGTTGCAAAGAAAAAGCCATATCTCAGACTGGCCAATAAAAATAAGTTTAAGATGGGCAAAAGAACATAGACACTGGACAGAGGAACTCTGGCCAAGAAGGCCAGCATCCGGGAGTTGCCTCTTCACTGTTGACGTTGAGGCTGGTGTTTTGTGGGTACTATTTAATGAAGCTGCCAGCTGAGGACTTGTGAGGAGTTTGTTTCTCAAACTAGACACTCTAATGTACTTGTCCTCTTGCTCAGTTGTGCACCGGGGCCTCCCACTCCTCTTTCTATTCTGGTTAGAGCCAGTTTGCGATGTTCTGTGAAGGGAGTAGTAACACAGCGTTGTACAAGATCTTCGGTTTCTTGGCAATTTCTCACATGGAATAGTCTTCATTTCTCAGAACAAGAATAGACTGACGAGTTTCAGAAGAAAGTTATTTGTTTCTGGCCATGTTGAGCCTGTAATCGAACCCACAAATGCTGATGCTCCAGATACTCAACTAGTCTAAAGAAGGCCAGTTTTATTGCTTCTTTAATCAGAACAGCAGTTTTCAGCCGTGCTAACATAATTGCAGAAGGGTTTTTTAATGATCAATTAGCCTTTTAAAATTATAAACTTGGATCAGGTACTGATTCATAGATTTTCTGATGTGTTTTCTTCCTTGATCATGTGACATGCAAATATCCTTGAAATAGAAGCCAGGTGTGAGTGCCAACATCCACAATGATGACGGCCTGAGGCCCAAACGTTTGTGTTGTTTTCACCTTTCATTTATGCATTTATGGGGGGCACCATGGTGTTTTAATAAACATCTGTATTTTGCATTTAAACCTCAGTTTTGGATTTATTCATATTTTTTTCTACAGTGTGCGAGTATTCTTCCTGAATATGTTCATTGGTTTCACTTCTTCCAGGTTGCCACACCTGCGTCGAGGGACCCACTGTTCCTTCAATCACGTGACGGGACAAAGGAGAAGAGGGCGGTCCTACACTGTCAGACAGGTATTGTAGCAAAAACAACAAAAACAAGACCTGGAACTTTAGGGACAAATAGCAAACGGAAGGGGACTATTAAGTAAAGCATGAGCCTTAGTTCTATATTACAGGTTGATTGTTAACATATTTTAAAGGTGAGTCCCAGGTGTGACTGTTATCTATTTAAAGGTGAGTCCCAGGTGTGACTGTTAGCTATTTAACTTCTTTGGGACTGGGGGGCAGTATTGAGTAGCTTGGATGAAAAAAGTGCCCAAAGTAAACTGCCTGCTACTCAGGCCCAAAAGCTAGAATATGCATATAATTAGTAGATTTGGATAGGAAACACTTTGAATTTCTAAAACTGTTTGAATCATGTCTGTGAGTATAACAGAACTCATATGGCAGGCGAAAACCTGAGAAAAAATCCAACCAGGAAGTGGGAAATCTGAGGTTTGTAGGTTTTCAAGTCTTTGCCTATCCAATATACAGTGTCTATGGGGTCATACTGCACTTCCTAAGGTTTCCACTAGATGTCAACAGTCGTTAGAACCTTGTTTCAGGCTTCTACTGTGAAGGTGGAGAGAAGGAGAGCTGTTTCAACCAGGTGTCTGGCAGAATGCCATGAGCTCAGTCAGGCGCGCGGCCGTGAGAGCGAGCTCCGTTCCTTTTCATTTCTAAAGACAAAGGAATTGTCCGGTTGGAAAATTATTGAAGATTTATGATGAAAACATCCTAAAGATTGATTCTATATATTGTTTGACATATTTCTACGAACTGTAATATAACTTTTTGGACTTTTCGTCTGAACTAATTGCTCGCGCACTGTACTGTGCATTTGGATTACTGGGCTAAACGCGCAAACAAAAAGGAGGTATTTGGACATAAATAAAATACTTTATCTAAAAAAACGAACATTTATTGTGGAACTGGGATTCCTGGGAGTGCATTCCGATGAAGATCATCAAAGGTAAGTGAATATTTATAACGATATTTCAGATTTTTGTGACACCTCTCCTTCTTTGGAAAATGGCTGTATGTTTTTCTGTGACTTGGCGCTGACCTAACATAATCGCAAGGTGTGCTTTTGCCGTAAAGCATTTTTTAAATCTGACACAGCAGTTTCATGAAGGAGAAGTTGATCTATATTTCCATGCACAACACTTGTATCTTTTATCAATGTTTATTATGAGTATTTCTGTAATTTGATGTGGCTCTCTGCACTTTCACCTTATGTTTGTTTGAGACAATGCATTTCTGAACATAACGTACCAATTACAAATTAGGTTTTTGGACATAAAGATGAACTTTATCGAACAAAACACACATTTATTGTCTAACATGGTGTCCTGGGAGTGCCATCTGGTGAAGATCATCAAAGGTTAGTGATGAATTTTGATGCTATTTCTGGGTTTTGTGACACCTCTCCTTCTTTGGAAAATGTCTGTATGTTTTTCTGTGACTTGGCACTGACCTAACATAATCGCAAGGTGTGCTTTCGCTGTAAAGCCTTTTTGAAATCAGACACTGTGGCTGGATTTACAAGAAGTTTATCTTTAAAATTGTGTTTAATACTTTTAAGGAATTTTAATTATGAGATTTCTGTTGTTTTGAATTTGGTGCCCTGCACTTACCTGGGAGTCTCGTGAGTGAAAACATCCAAAGTTCATCAAAGGTAAACGATTTAATTTGATTGCTTTTCTGATTTCCGTGACAAGGTTGCCTGCTGCTAGCAAGGCATAATGCTATGCTAGGCTATGATAAACTTACACAAATGCTTGTCTAGCGTTGGCTGTAAAGCATATTTTGAAAATCTGAGATGACAGGGTGATTAACAAAAGGCTAAGCTGTGTTCCAATATATTTCACTTGTGATTTTCATGAATAGGAATATTTTCTAGGAAGATTTATGTCCGTTGCGTTATGCTAATTAGTGTCAGATGATGACAACAGTCCCGTTCACGGGATGGGGTATCACTACAGGTTAAAGGTGTGTCTCAGGTGTGACTGTTCCAGAAGAGATGTTATACCTGTTATACTGTTATACTGTTGTACCTGTTCCAGAAGAAAGTATCTATATCCACAGTTAAATGAGTCCTATATCGACATAAGCTGAAAGACTGCTCAGCAAGGAAGAAGCCACTGCTCCAAAAAAAACATAAAAAAGCCAGACTACAGTTTGCAACAGCACATGGGGAGAAAGATTGTACTTTTCGGAGAAAACAAAAATGGAACTGTTTGGCCATAATGACCATCGTTATGTTTGTAGGAAAAAGGGGGAGGCTTGCAAGCCGAAGAAGACCATCCCCAACCGTGAAGCATGGGGGTGGCAGCATCATGTCGTGGGGGCGCTTCGTTGCAGGAGGGATTGGTGACCTTCACAAAAAAAAATTGCATCATGAGGATGAAAATTATGTAGATATATTGAAGCAACATCTCAAGACATCAGTCAGGAAGTTAAAGGTTGGTCGCAAATGGGTCTTCCAAATGGACAATGACCCCAAGCATACTTCCAAAGTTGTAGCAAAATGGCTTAAGGACAACAAAGTCAAGGTAATGGAGTGGCCATCACAAAGCCCTGACCTCTAGCCTACAGAACATCCGTGGGCAGAACTGAAAAAGCGTGTGTGCGAGCAAGGAGGCCTACAAACCTGACTCAGTTACATCAGCTCTGTCAGGTAAAATGGGCCAAAATTCTCCCAACTTATTGTGGGAAGCTTGTGGAAGGCTACCCAAAACGTTTGACCCAAGTTAAACAATTTAAAGGCAATGCTACCAAATACTAATTGAGTGTATGTAAACTTCTAACCCACTGGGAATGTGATGAAATAAATAAATGCTGAAATAAACCACCATTCTCTCTACTATTATTCTGACATTTCACATTCTTAAAATAAAGTGGTGATCCTAACTGACCTAAAGCAGGGAATTTTTACTAGGATTAAATGTCAGGAATTGTGAAAAAACTGAGTTTAAATGTATTTGGCTAAGGTGTATTTAAACTTCCGACTTCAACTGTATTATCGATCTATATCATCTGCTCTCTTCCTCTCCTTTCGTCCTCCAGGGCCGCCCAGATTATAGCCACGGTCACACCTGACGGGAGATGTCTACAGACACCTTGCCTGTCCTTCAGAGGATAACAACACATGACTGGAGATGTCTGCTGACAGCTTGCTGGTCCTTCAAAGGATAACAACTATTAAACAGGGCTTGATAGCACAGCGTTCTGTAGTGTGGCGTCACTGTTGGGAAATATAAACAGCAGCATACACTAGATGCAGGTATTCAATCAGCTCTTTGTTGACAAGGGTAATTCATGCTTGAGCAGACATTGTTTACTGAAAACCACGTATTTGATACCATTCCTCCCAATTAAAGGTGACACCAATCTCCTGTGCTGTACCCAACACTTACAATTATCTGTCAGGTCCCTCAGTCGATCAGTGAATTTCAAAACACACATTCAACCACAAAGACCAGGGAAGTTTCCAATGCCTCACAAAGAAGGGCACCTATTGGTAGATGGGCTTTTACAAAAGCAGACATTGAATATAATATCCCTTTAAGTTAGTTATTAGTAATTACACTTTGGATGGTGTATCAATACACCCAGTCACTACAAAGATACAGGCATCCTTCCTTACTCAGTTGCCGGAGAGGAAGGAAACCGCTCAGGGATTTCACCAAGAGGCCAATTGTGACTTTAAAACAGTTGCAGAGTTCAATGTCTGTGATAGGAGAAAACTGAGGATGGATCAACAACATTGTAGTTACTCCACAATACTAACCTAAATGACAGAGTGAAAAGAAGGAAGCTTGTACAGAATCAAAATATTCCAAAACATGCATCCTGTTTGCAACAAGTTACTAAAGTAATAATGCAAAAAGAAATGTGGCAAAGCAATTCACTTTTTCTCCTGAATCAAAGTGTTATGTTTGGGGCAAATCCAATACAACACATTACTGAGTACCACTCTCCATATTTTCAAGCATAGTGGTGGCTGCGTCATGTTATGGGGTATGCTTGTAATCGTTAGGGACTGGCGAGGTTTTCAGGATAAAAAAGAGGAAAGCCTGTCTCAGTCTGCTTTCTACCAGACACTGGGAGATATGCCACCCCTGTCAGGTGGATGGATTATCTTGGCAAAGAAGAAATGCTCACTAACAGAGGCAAACAAATTTGAGAGAAATAAGCTTTTTGTTCAAATGGAACAATTGTGGGATGTTTTATTTCAGCTCATGAAACATGGGACCAACACTTTACATGTTGCTTTAATATTTCTATTTAGAGTATATAAAAAATGTTCATGACAGCTGTCTGATTTTCGCCTGTCTCAGTGGACTAATCCATTGAAGAAGCCGCAGGGATGCCATGGTCCAAAAATAAGGGGAGTGTGGCTCTGATGCTCAAGGCATGTCTCTCTCCAGAATCCCCATTACATAAATTCATCAGTAGTACCTACTGAATGTAGTGGTCTACATTCACCAATAGTAGCCTACATTCACCAGTAGTAGCCCACATTCACCAGTAGTAGTCTACATTCACCAGTAGTAGCCTACTTGCACCAGTAGTAGCCTACATTCACCAGTAGTAGCCTACATTCACCAGTAGTAGCCCACATTCACCAGTAGTAGCCTACATTCACCAGTAGTAGCCTACATTCACCAGTAGTAGCCTACATTCACCAGTAGTACCAGTAGTAACCTTCATTCACCAGTAGTTGTTTACACTCACCAGTAGTAGCCTTCATTCACCTGTAGTAGCCTACATTCACAAGTAGTAGCCTATACACCCAACAAGGCCGACATCCTTGTTATTGGCAAGAGTAAGGGAAGACCCCCGTGAAATTTACAAAAATGAATTGCAACTTATTGCCGTTGGGCAAAATATATACTCAATCGCGAATACCACTCAAATGGCCGCCAGTTCATCCAAACCTTATGGCAAGTGGCATATGGCAAGTGCCAAGTATTATACAACAAAAGTCCCAAAGATGGCGAGCGCGCTCCACCATAGATAGTATGTCCATATTGCAATGGACGTAAAGTCAATACCCAAGGGTCATATTTTGAAAATGTAAGTATAAAATACAACCCCCTCTAAAAAAAGTACATTCTGGATCGTTTTTCAAAATGTTTCAGATTTTTTTTTGTCAATTATACATATATAACAACTGTATGAACATACATTTCTCTTATTTTATTGAGTTTGCCCATCAGGCATATGTTTTGTCCATTTGCAATATATGATCATAGGAAGTCAAAAGTCAGTGAACCATGGCAATTGGCATAAGAAATGTCCAAATGGCATTTATACTGACCAAATTATATATATCACTATGTTAAGACCTGAATCAACCTAGAAGGTCTATTTGTCATAGGAAGTAAGAATTTGGTGAGATGGGAGAGAGGCCGTTCCGATCACCAGGTGCACGGCTGTCCATTTGCAATGTCTTACAATGGGAATTTACCATCACAAATTTGACATGCTCTTATATACTGCAGAAATGCCCAATTGACTGGCCCGTTGAACTTGGGATGGCCAGGCAGTGATAGTGGTTCCTCTCCATCGCTCGCTGGTGTTGATTTCAGCATGTCAATTTGGTGATGGTTTATCACTGTTTAAACGTATTGCAAACGGACAAAAGTCAGCCATCAAGACATCGTCCATCAGTCAATAAGATATCATACTGACACCAAACCCACTTTGTCCAACTTGTTTAGAAGCCTACTATTACATACTAACTATTACATATTTCAGAGCTGGCCCATAATTCACAGCGCCTTCTGTTCAAACCATAATAAAAACATAAAACACATAGTTACGTTCTAGCTGCGGGTCCAGTTCTGACATTATGTGTAGACCTAGCTGAGGTGACCCCGAATCCCGGGTTTCGGCTCGATAGGTCATTCGGAGCCCTAGCAGCGATCTTAATTAGTGCTGAAAAGTCCCTTTTTCCGGGTGTTGCTACAGGGTCCCTGAATGAGCTATCGGACAGAAACTTTACGGTCTGTCTCTATGGGCCGAGGTGGTTTCAATGCACCTAGTCTTGTGACTCTGGGACTTTTGTAAATGTTGTCATTTTCGCGACGGTCAAAATGAACTGATGTCATTGCAAATGTACGAGGCTGTTTCTCGGCCTAAGAACCTTCTAGAGCCACTTAACTCACCGTGCACTATCGACTTAAGCTCTAGAACATGTATTTAACGTTTTAGAGCTCTAGGTCGGACGGTTCTTTGATAGTTCGAACGCAGGAAACTATTGCAGGCTCTGTGTGTCTGTGTCCCTCCCCATTAACTGTGTGTGTGTGTGTGTGAGTGAGTTCAGAAAATCACAGAAATCACGTAGAGCACCGAAACCCGCCGGATTCATCTGAACACACCGCAAATGGATCTGTAACTTTTTGTGGGAAAAAAGTAATTTCTTAACCATCATTTGTGCATTGTACAATTTCTCGTAAATTTCAACAGATAAATGGCTGGTTCTTTTTTTCCTGGCACCGTAGGTTCATGTCGTTTGATGTGAAGCGGTCAAATTAGCGCTCTGTTACCATTTTTGACCTTTAATCCCGGAAAATGGGCCTTAACTCAAAATGCATTGAGGCCTCAACGCCATCTTGTTTCTGGGCAAAAAGCCCATTTAGCCAAACCTGTGTTTGTCCTCGAAGTCTTTTCCATTTAGGAGAAATGGCCATGTCACTTTGGGGATGTTTTGTCCATTTGCAATAAGCAGCCAGTCGCCATCTGGTGGAATTACGCTCTCCGGCATGAGTAAGACTAAAAAAACGGGTCAACATTCACAAGGCTGCGGGGCCAGACTGATTCCTAGGACGTGTGCTCCGGGCATGTGCTGACCAAATGGCAGGTGTCTTCACTGACATTCTTCACTGTCCCTGATTGAGTCTGTAATACCAACATGTTTCAAGCAGACCACCCTGTGCCCAAGAACACTAAGGCAACCTGCCTAAATGACTACATACCCGTAGCACACACGTCCGTATCCATGAAGTGCTTTTAAAGGTTGTTAATGGTTCACATTAACACCATTATCCCAGAAACCCTGGACCCACTCCAATTTGCATACCGCCCAAACAGATCCACAGATGATGCCATCTCTATTGCACTCCACACTGCCCTTTCCCACCTGGACAAAAGGAACACCTATGTGAGAATGCTATTCATTGACTACAGCTCAGCGTTCAACACCATAGTGCCCTCAAAGCTCATCACTAAGCTAAGGACCTTGGGACTAAACACCTCCCTCCCTCTACTGGATCCTGGACTTCCTGACGGGCCGCTCCCAGGTAGTGAGGGTAGGTAGCAACTAATCCCCTCCTGTTCTCCCTGTTCACCCAGGACTGCATGGCCAGGCACGACTCCAACACCATAATTAAGTTTGCAGACGACACAACAGTGGTAGGCCTGATCACTGACAACAACGAGACAGCCTATAGTGAAAGAAACCAGAACCAGAACAACAAACTCTCCCTCAACGTGATCAAGACAAAGGAGATGATTGTGGACTACAGGAAAAGGAGGACCGAGCACGCCCCCATTCTCATCGACGGGGCTGCAGTGGAGCAGGTTAAGAGCTTCAAGTTCCTTGGTGTCCACATCACCAACAAACTAGAATGGTCCAAACACACCAAGACCGTCATAAAGAGGGCACGACAAAGCCTATTCCACCTCAGGAAACCAAAAAGCTTCTCAACAGCTTTTACCCCCAAGCCATAATTCTCCTGAATGGGTAATCAAATGGCCCAGACTCCCCCAACCCCTGTTTTACGCTGCTGCTACACACTATCATATATGCATATTCACTTTAACTATACATTCACGTACATATTACCTCAATTAGCCCGACTAACCGGTGTCCCCACCCACCACCAGCCAACCCCTCTTTTACGCTACTGCTACTCTCTGTTCATCATATATGCATAGTCACTTTAACCATATCTACATGTACATACTACATCAATTAGCCTGACTAACCGGTGTCTGTATATAGCCATAAACCTTGCTGTTTGTCTCACATAGGTTGGCTACTTTGCAGTCTTTTCAGTTTAAAGTGATTGAATTACTGTAGCTGTGTTGTTGGCTCCTCTGAGAGAGCACATGTTCTATGCCAGGCGAAATCGCGCCTCATTAGCTCATTGTTATAGATGTATCCAAATAAATGTCACTAGAAAACAGCTTCAACAACCTTAAACAGATGCAGCTACTTTGCTGTTATTCTGGCTGCACTTTTTGACTGTAAATTAGCTGTAGTTGACTAGCTAGGAAGCAAAGGATAGGAACGTTTCCAGCCAGTATGACAATGGAACATTTAGAACGAACGACTGGATCGAGTCCATAGATACTGAAAGACTGGGTCGAGTCCATAGATACTGAAAGACTGGGTCGCGTCCATAGATACTGAACGACTGGATCGAGTCCATAGATACTGAAAGACTGGGTCGAGTCCATAGATACTGAAAGACTGGGTCGCGTCCATAGATACTGAACGACTGGGTCGAGTCCATAGATACTGAACGACTGGGTAGAGTCCATAAATACTGAAAGACTGGGTCGCGTCCATAGATACTGAACGACTGGGTCGAGTCCATAGATACTGAAAGACTGGTTCGCATCCATAGATACAGAACGACTGGGTCGAGTCCATAGATACTGATCGACTGGGTCGCGTCCATAGATACTGAACGACTGGGTCGCGTCCATAGATACTGAACGACTGGGTCGAGTCCATAGATACTGAACGACTGGGTCGAGTCCATAGATACTGAACGACTGGGTCGAGTCCATAGATACTGAACGACTGGGTCGCGTCCATAGATACTGAACAAAAAGACTGAAAGACTGGGTCATGTCATAGATACTGAACAAAAAGACTGAACGACTGGGTCGCGTCCATAGATACTGAACGACTGGGTCGAGTCCATAGATACTGAACGACTGGGTCGAGTCCATAGATACTGAACGACTGGGTCGAGTCCATAGATACTGAACGACTGGGTCGCGTCCATAGATACTGAACAACTGGGTCGAGTCCATAGATACTGAACGACTGGGTCGAGACCATAGATACTGAACGACTGGTTCGCGTCCATAGATACTGAACGACTGGGTCGAGTCCATAGATACTGAACGACTGGGTCGAGTCCATAGATACTGAACGACTGGGTCGAGTCCATAGATACTGAACGACTAGGTCGCGTCCATAGATACTGAACGACTGGGTCGCGTCCATAGATACTGAACGACTGGGTCGCGTCCATAGATACTGAACGACTGGGTCGCGTCCATAGATACTGAACGACTGGGTCGAGTCCATAGATACTGAACGACTGGGTCGAGTCCATAGATACTGAACGACTGGGACGCGTCCATAGATACTGAACAAAAAGACTGAAAGACTGGGTCATGTCCATAGATACTGAACAAAAAGACTGAAAGACTGGGTCGAGTCCATAGATACTGAACGACTGGGTCGCGTCCATAGATACTGAACAAAAAGACTGAAAGACTGGGTCATGTCCATAGATACTGAACAAAAAGACTGAAAGACTGGGTCGAGTCCATAGATACTGAACGACTGGGTCGAGTCCATAGATACTGAACGACTGGGTCGAGTCCATAGATACTGAACGACTGGGTCGAGTCCATAGATACTGAACGACTGGGTCGAGTCCATAGATACTGAACGACTGGGTCGAGTCCATAGATACTGAACGACTGGGTCGCGTCCATAGATACTGAACGACTGGGTCGCGTCCATAGATACTGAACGACTGGGTCGAGTCCATAGATACTGAACGACTGGGTCGAGTCCATAGATACTGAACGACTGGGTCGCGTCCATAGATACTGAACGACTGGGTCGCGTCCATAGATACTGAACGACTGGATACTGAACGACTGGGTTGAGTCCATAGATACTGAACGACTGGGTCGAGTCCATAGATACTGAACGACTGGGTCGAGTCCATAGATACTGAACAACTGGGTCGCGTCCATAGATACTGAACGACTGGGTCGCGTCCATAGATACTGAACGACTGGGTCGAGTCCATAGATACTGAACGACTGGGTCGAGTCCATAGATACTGAACGACTGGGTCACGTCCATAGATACTGAACGACTGGGTCGAGTCCATAGATACTGAACGACTGGGTCGCGTCCATAGATACTGAACGACTGGGTCGCGTCCATAGATACTGAACGACTGGGTCGAGTCCATAGATACTGAACGACTGGGTCTAGTCCATAGATACTGAACGACTGGGTCGCGTCCATAGATACTGAACGACTGGGTCGAGTCCATAGATACTGAACGAAAAGACTGAAAGACTGGGTCGCGTCTCTAGATTTGTGTCCCGACTATAACTTGTAGACGGATTAAATAGTATGAATCAAAATAAAGTTTTTAATGAAAATATGTCAATAATTATATGAATATGTTGGTAACCCATTGTATAAAAGAGATTAAAGCCTTCGAAGCTGTGATTGGAGGATAATTTGGCACAATTTGCCGTCCTCGTCTCGGGCCTAACAACACCTGTCTCAACATGTCCTCCTAACAACACCTGTCTCAACATATCCTCCTAACAACACCTGTCTCAACATATCCTCCTAACAACACCTGTCTCAACATATCCTCCTAACAACACCTGTCTCAACATATCCTCCTAACAACACCTGTCTCAACATGTCCTCCTAACAACACCTGTCTCAACATATCCTCCTAACAACACCTGTCTCAACATGTCCTCCTAACAACACCTGTCTCAACATGTCCTCCCAACAACACCTGTCTCAACATATCCTCCTAACAACACCTGTCTCAACATGTCCTCCTAACAACACCTGTCTCAACATGTCCTCCTAACAACACCTGTCTCAACATATCCTCCTAACAACACCTGTCTCAACATGTCCTCCTAACAACACCTGTCTCAACATGTCCTCCTAACAACACCTGTCTCAACATGTCCTCCCAACAACACCTGTCTCAACATAGGAACAAGTTTTTGTTTATTTCATTCCAGTTATAAGTTTCGTCAATTTATTAATCTTCTTTTGTTTGAAACAGTACTGTCAATGTTAAGCACGTTTAACCTGATTATGCACAGGCCTATAGAAGTAGGCCTAGTCTACCTGCCTGCGCGCAAATGTAGGCCTAGAAATGTCCCCATTTGGGGGTCTGATAGTGTTTCTGATTGTCTCATCACCACCAGTGATCTGTGGCACTTCTCAAAGTCATTTTTCCTTCACCACAAACAGCAACTAAACAAAGTCTGTTTTTATAATTAATTGAGAATGACAATAGTTCCTCAAAGTATTTTAAAAAAAATATTTCCAGCTCCACTCGGCATGAAAGGGAAAAATGTAATGCCTTGATTCAGTGGAAACTCTTAAAATATCTGATTACTTTTAATCCTTTGTGAAAATAGCCTCCAGCTGTGTCTGTCCAGAGCTCACAGGAAGTTCAGAGGACTCCAAATATTTGATTGTTGCAGACGGGCCATGTGATTTACAGGATATTTATTTTTATCGGGATGTTTTCTACCTGCAGGCTGCAATGTTTCTCTTTGTTGGCTTTGTGTAGGCTATTTTTACATAGTTGGAGGTGGCAATAAAAGTTACTTTTAGATTTGTATTTGATAATGAGATACAAAGACTTGGAAAATAAATGGACGTGTTCCACGGAAATGTGCATATGAAGATCAGAACTGGCATGGAGAGAGAGAGGGGGGGGGAGAGAGGGGGGGAGGAGAGAGAGAGGGGGTAGATAGAGAGAGAGAGAGGGGGGGAGAGAGAGGAGGAGAGAGGGAGGGGAGAGAGAGAGAGAGGGGGGAGAGAGGAGGAGAGAGAGAGAGAGGAGGAGAGAGAGAGAGAGAGAGAGAGGAGGAGAGAGAGAGAGAAGAGGAGAGAGAGAGGGGAGAGAGAGAGAGAGAGAGGAGGAGAGAAGGGGGGAGAGAGAGAGGGAGAGGAGGAGAGAGAGAGAGAGGAGGAGAGAGGAGGGGGTGGAGAGAGAGGGGTGGAGGAGAGAGAGAGGGGGAGGAGAGAGAGAGAGGGGGTAGATAGAGAGAGAGAGGGGGGAGAGAGGGGGGGAGGAGAGAGAGGGGGGAGGAGAGAGAGAGAGGGGGTAGATAGAGAGAGAGAGAGCGGGGGAGAGAGAGGAGGAGAGAGGGAGGGGAGAGAGAGAGAGAGAGAGAGGGGGAGAGAGAGGAGGAGAGAGGGAGGGAGGGGAGAGAGAGAGAGAGGAGGAGAGAGAGAGAGAGAGGAGGAGAGAGAGAGAGAAGAGGAGAGAGAGAGAGGGGAGAGAGAGAGAGAGAGAGGAGGAGAGAAGGGGGGAGAGAGAGAGGGAGAGGAGGAGAGAGAGAGAGAGAAGAGGAGGAGATAGGGGGGGAGAGAGAGAGAGAGAGGGGGGAGGAGAGAGAGAGAGGGGGTAGATAGAGAGAGAGGGGGGGGGGGAGAGAGGAGGAGAGAGGGAGGGGAGAGAGAGAGAGGGGGAGAGAGGGAGGGGAGAGAGAGAGAGAGAGAGTGAGGGGGAGAGAGAGGAGGAGAGAGGGAGGGAGGGGAGAGAGAGAGAGAGGAGGAGAGAGAGAGAGAGAGGAGGAGAGAGAGAGAGAGAGAGGAGGAGAGAAGGGGGGAGAGAGAGAGGGAGAGGAGGAGAGAGAGAGAGAGAGAAGAGGAGGAGATAGGGGGGGAGAGAGAGAGAGAGGGGGGGGGGGGGAGAGAGAGAGAGGGGGTAGATAGAGAGAGAGAGGGGGGGAGAGAGAGGAGGAGAGAGGGAGGGGAGAGAGAGAGAGAGGAGGAGAGAGGGAGGGAGGGGAGAGAGAGAGAGGGAGGAGATAGAGAGAGAGGAGGAGAGAGAGAGAGGGGGGAGAGAGAGGGGGAGGGGGTAGATAGAGAGAGAGAGAGGGGGGGAGAGAGAGGAGGAGAGAGGGAGGGGAGAGAGAGAGAGGGAGAGAGAGGAGGAGAGAGGGAGGGAGGGGAGAGAGAGAGAGGGGGGAGATAGAGAGAGAGGAGAAGAGAGAGAGAGAGGAGGAGAGAGAGAGAGAGAGAGAGAGGAGGAGATAGGGGGGGGGAGAGAGAGAGAGAGAGGAGGAGAGAAGGGGGGAGAGAGAGAGAGGAGGAGAGAGAGGGGGGGAGAGAGGGGGAGAGAGAGGGGGAGGAGAGAGAGAGGGGGTAGATAGAGAGAAAGGGGGGGTGAGAGAGGAGGAGAGAGGGAGGGGAGAGAGAGAGAGAGAGGGGGAGAGAGAGGAGGAGAGAGGGAGGGAGGGGGAGAGAGAGAGAGGGGGGGGATAGAGAGAGAGGAGGAGAGAGAGAGAGGAGGAGAGAGAGGGGGGGAGAGAGGCAGGGAGAGGGGGGGAAGAGGGAGATAGAGAGAGAGAGAGGAGGGGGTGGAGAGAGAGGGGGAGATAGAGAGATGGGGGAGATAGAGAGAGAGGAGGAGAGAGAGAGAGAGAGAGAGGGGGGAGATAGAGATAGAGAGAGAGGAGGAGAGAGGGGGAGAGAGAGAGAGAGAGGATGGGAGAGAGAGGGGGAGAGAGAGAGAGGGGGGAGATAGAGAGAGAGGAGGAGAGAGGGGGGGAGAGAGAGAGAGAGGAGGAGGAGAGAGAAAGGGGGGGAGATAGAGAGAGAGAGAGGAGGAGAGAGGGGGAGAGAGAGAGACGAGGAGAGAGAGGGGGAGGGATAGAGAGGGAGGGGAGAGAGAGGGGGAGAGAGAGAGAGGAGGAGGAGAGAGGGGAGAGAGAGAGAGAGAGAGAGAGAGAGGGGGGAGATAGCGAGAGAGAGAGGGGGGGGGGAGAGAGAGAGAGTAGGAGAGAGAGAGAGAGGAGGAGAGACAGGGGGAGAGATATAGAGTGAGGGGAGAGAGAGAGAGCGAGAGGAGGAGAGAGGGGGGAGAGAGAGAGAGGGGGAGAGAGGGGGGAGATAGAGGAGGGGAGATAGAGAGAGAGGGGGGAAGAGGGAGATAGAGAGAGAGAGAGACAGAGAGAGGGGGGAGATAGAGAGAGAGAGAGGGGGGGAGAGAGAGAGAGGAGGAGAGAGGAGGGGGTGGAGAGAGAGAGAGGGAGGGGAAAGAGAGGGGAGAGAAAGAGAGGGGGGAGATAGAGAGAGAGGAGAAGAGAGGAGGGGGGGAGATAGAGAGAGAGGAGGAGAGAGATAGAGAGGAGGAGAGAGAGAGGGGAGAGAGAGAGAGAGGAGGAGAGAGAGAGGAGGAGAGATAAGGGGGGGAGAGAGAGATGAGGAGAGAGAGAGAGGAAGGGAGATAGAGAGAGAGGAGGAGAGAGGAGGGGGGAGAGAGAGAGAGGAGGAGAGAGAGAGGGGGAGATAGAGAGAGAGAGAGGAGGAGAGAGGGGGGGAGAGAGAGGGGGGGGGGAGAGAGAGAGAGAGGAGGAGAGAGGAGGGGGGTGAGAGATAGAGAGGAGGAGAGAGAGAGGGGGGAGATAGAGAGAGAGGAGGAGAGATGGGGGGGAGAGAGAGAGAGGGGGAGAGAGAGAGAGGAGGAGAGAGAGGGGGGTGGGAGATATAGAGAGAGGGGGGGATAAGGGAGATAGAGAGAGAGAAAGACAGAGAGAGGGTGGGAGATAGAGAGAAAGGGGGGGAAGAGGGAGAGAGACAGAGAGAGGGGGGAGATAGAGAGAGAGGGGGGGAAGAGGGAGATAGAGAGAGAGAGAGAAAGAGAGGGAGGGAGATAGAGAGAGAGAGAGAGGGGGGGAGAGAGAGAGAGAGAGGGGAAAGGAAAAGAGGGTGAGAGAGACAGAGAGGTGGAGAGAGAGGATAGAGAGAGAGAGAGAGAGAGAGAGAGGGAGGGAGGGAAGTGGAGAGAGATAGTAGACTCAAATTGGTGTCTGGGGTCGGAGTCTGTAGTCATGTAATTAGTTGGCAGCAGCCCAGTGACCCTGTACACAGGAGCAGGGTATTCTCCTGGTGGGAGAGAAAAGGAACCAGCCTCTTTGACGCCTCTTCTACTGTTCTGGTGTTTTGTATCCTTTATTTAACCAGGAAAGTCACCTTGAGATTGACATCTCTTTTGCCCCTAGACGCTGATCTTGATGAGTTGCCCCTAGACGCTGATCTTGATGAGTTGCCCCTAGACGCTGATCATGATGAGTTGCCCCTAGACGCCATCTTGATGAGTTGCCCCTAGACACTGATCATGATGAGTTGCCCCTAGACACTGATCATGATGAGTTGCCCCTAGACACTGATCATGATGAGTTGCCCCTAGACACTGATCATGATGAGTTGCCCCTAGACACTGATCATGATGAGTTGCCCCTAGACGCTGATCTTGATGAGTTGCCCCTAGACACTGATCATGATGAGTTGCCCCTAGACACTGATCATGATGAGTTGCCCCTAGACACTGATCATGATGAGTTGCCCCTAGACACTGATCTTGATGAGTTGCCCCTAGACGCTGATCTTGATGAGTTGCCCCTAGACGCTGATCATGATGAGTTGCCCCTAGACGCTGATCTTGAAGTGTTGCCCCTAGACGCTGATCATGATGAGTTGCCTCTAGACGCTGATCTTGATGAGTTGCCCCTAGACGCTGATCTTGATGAGTTGCCCCTAGACGCTGATCATGATGAGTTGCCCCTAGACGCTGATCATGATGAGTTGCCCCTAGACACTGATCATGATGAGTTGCCCCTAGACGCTGATCATGATGAGTTGCCCCTAGACACTGATCATGATGAGTTGCCCTAGACACTGATCATGATGAGTTGCCCCTAGACACTGATCTTTATGAGTTTCCCCTAGATGCTGATCTTTAAGTTATTAGGGTTGGGAACACTTCATATGGGTGGGAAATCTATCAGTGTCCTTACCCTGTAATCAGTCTGGTATGACAGCAGCCCATGCTTGGCATTGTTTACCTGAGTACTTGTTAGATGTTACTGCATTGTCGGAACTAGAAACACAAGCATTTCGCTACACTCGCATTAACATCTGCTAACCATGTGTATGTGACCAATAACATTTGATTTGAAATGCTTACTTACAAGTCCTTAACCAACAAGGCTTAACCAACAACAGCTATGGAGCCTCCATCCTACTAAACTACACTATAGTAGTTACAGACCCATATAGCTATGGAGCCTCCATCCTACTAAACTACACTGTAGTAGTTACAGATCCATACAGCCTCCATCCTACTAAACTACACTATAGTAGTTACAGACCCATATAGCTATGGAGCCTCCATCCTACTAAACTACACTGTAGCAGTTACAGATCCATACAGCCTCCATCCTACTAAACTACACTTCCTGAGTTATGCTTACTCACAGGTGTTGGAGCATGCTATATAACCAATTAGCACAGGTGGTCGCCTCGTCTTCCATCTTTTTTTCTGTAAACAAGTGCTGTGACATGGAGATATGGCCGTGTGGGAACACTAACCTTATCGAGGTGTGAAAAATGATTTCTCACGGATGTGAAATTTAAGGTCCTCATGCTTCCCGAAACAGTACCGCGAGCAACATGCGTTAATGTTCACACCGAACATCGGAGATCTTACCAAGACACCCCTCTACTGAAGACACCTTCGTCCAACGACTCTGATGTGTAATGTAGTGGAACTGAGACGATCGAGTGGAACTGAGACGATCGAGTGGAACTGAGACGATCGAGTGGAACTGAGACGATCGACTGGAACTGAGATGATCGAGTGGAACTGAGACGATCGACTGGAACTGAGACGATCGACTGGAACTGAGACGATCGACTGGAACTGAGACGATCGAGTGGAACTGAGACGATCGAGTGGAACTGAGACGATCGAGTGGAACTGAGGCGATCGAGTGGAACTGAGACGATCGAGTGGAACTGAGACGATCGAGTGGAACTGAGGCGATCGAGTGGAACTGAGACGATCGAGTGGAACTGAGACGATCAAGTGGAACTGAGACGATCAGATGTAGGCTATAGACTATATCAACGACCCATATGTAGGCTATAGACTAAGCAACGACCCAGATGTAGGCTATAGACTATATCAACGACCTATAGACTATGTCAACGACCCAGATGTAGGCTATAGACTATATCAACGACCCATATGTAGGCTATAGACTAAGCAACGACCCAGATGTAGGCTATAGACTATATCAACGACCTATAGACTATGTCAACGACCCAGATGTAGGCTATAGACTATATCAACGACCCAGATGTAGGCTATAGACTAAGCAACGACCCAGATGTAGGCTATAGACTATATCAACGACCTATAGACTATGTCAACGACCCAGATGTAGGCTATAGACTATATCAACGACCCAGATGTAGGCTATAGACTAAGCAACGACCCAGATGTAGGCTATAGACTATATCAACGACCTATAGACTATGTCTACGACCCAGATGTAGGCTATAGACTATATCAACAACCCAGATGTAGGCTATAGACTATATCCACGACCCAGATGTAGGCTATAGACTATATCAACGACCCAGATGTAGGCTATAGACTATATCCACGACCCAAATGTAGGCTATAGACTATATCAACGACCCAGATGTAGGCTATAGACTATATCAACGACCCAGATGTAGGCTATAGACTATATCAACGACCCAGATGTAGGCTATAGACTATATTTTACCGACACAGATGTAGTCTATAGACTTAATCAGTCTATTTTCTTAAATACTGATTGGTGCTCCTAACTTTTTAAAAGTAGCCTATATTTATAGCCCTATAGATGTTATAGGCCTAATGTATAATCTAGAAATAAAGACTATTATGTCATGCAGTGTAGTTCAGTGCGCCATCGTTTGATGATTAACCCAGTCAACTCAACTCCCCCTGATTCCGGACTGTTTCGCAACCAGGGCTTGTGTCCAAAAATGGCATACTGTTCCCTACATAGTGCACTACTTTCTACCAGATCCCTATGGGCCCAGCTCAAAATAGTGCACTAGATAGGGAATAGGGTGCAGTTTGGGACGAAAGAGATCCGTTGAGCAGCGGAGCGCCCGCCTGGCTGGCAGACTGTCTGTTTCTATCAGTTGTGTTCAGATTATTGCCGTCAGTCAGCATGGCCCTTCTCTCCACTCTCACGCCGGTGTTCGTGGCTGTTTTATGCGTGATCCTAGTTTTTCTGTTCAAAAGCTCTCAGAAGAAGGAGAACAAGGCAGTGAAACCCGAGCGGAAGCCCGAGGCCGAGGCCCGACCGTGGGTGGACGAGGATCTTCAGGATGACACAGAGATCAGACACAAAGATGAAGGTAGTTAGCCCTAATAACCTCTCCTATCTACCGAAGTGTCCACTTGTTCACTTCCCTTGATGGACTTGAAAGGAAATGACAATTTCTATTGGTCAACAGCTTGCGAAAATATGCAAAAAAAATCGAACTTGTACCGAATAAATAATTGACGGATTGTGGCAAGATGATATTTCGCAATTTAGTGTGAATGGCATTATAAGCAAGACGTGTTTGTGTACATTTTTTACATCCAAATTACTGGACGAAAATAACAGACTGAGAAAGGGCATTATTGGAAAGTGATGGTATTCAAACTTTTTCAGGGGGGACCCCACCCCAAATAAAACCTTAGAATCTGTACATTTAGATTTTTACATCAACAAATAACCTTCAATTCATGACATTTTCATCTCTTATCAAAATCAAAAGAAACCAATAAATACATTTACTCAATAAAACAGTATTTTATAAAAATTATCTTTCTCAAAAACGTTTGTATATTGTCCCATAAATTAATCTGTACTCTTCATTATTTGTTCCTAAAAAAAAAAAAAAAAAAGTTTTGTTGTTGTGTGGGGTGGACCCCACTGCAGTCCCCCAGCGAGCCCACGACCCCGACTTTGAATGCCACTGTGGTAAAGGCTGTGTGTAGTGTAGCCTATGAAAAACATGCTATTAAAGCCACCGGTGCAGTCGACTGGGTTCTCTGCGTCAGAGCACTCCTCTAGGTCCTCTAGGTCAAACAGAGAGACCTGCTGCTACCTGCTATCTTACTCTAGACCTATAGCCCTTTACTCTAGACCTATAGCCCTTTACTCTAGACCTATAGCCCTTTACTCTAGACCTATAGCCCTTTACTCTAGACCTATAGCCTATAGCCCTTTACTCTAGACCTATAGCCCTTTACTCTAGATCTATAGCCTATAGCCCTTTACTCTAGATCTATAGCCTATAGCCCTTTACTCTAGATCTATAGCCCTTTACTCTAGATCTATAGCCTATAGCCCTTTACTCTAGATCTATAGCCCTTTACTCTAGACCTATAGCCCTTTACTCTAGACCTATAGCCCTTTACTCTAGATCTATAGCCTATAGCCCTTTACTCTAGATCTATAGCCTATAGCCCTTTACTCTAGATCTATAGCCCTTTACTCTAGATCTATAGCCTATAGCCCTTTACTCTAGACCTATAGCCCTTTACTCTAGATCTATAGCCTATAGCCCTTTACTCTAGATCTATAGCCCTTTACTCTAGACCTATAGCCCTTTACTCTAGACCTATAGCCCTTTACTCTAGATCTATAGCCCTTTACTCTAGACCTATAGCCCTTTACTCTAGATCTATAGCCCTTTACTCTAGACCTATAGCCCTTTACTCTAGACCTATAGCCCTTTACTCTAGATCTATAGCCTATAGCCCTTTACTCTAGATCTATAGCCCTTTACTCTAGACCTATAGCCCTTTACTCTAGAGCTATAGCCCTTTACTCTAGATCTATAGCCCTTTACTCTAGATCTAAAGCCCTTTACTCTAGACCTATAGCCTATAGCCCTTTACTCTAGACCTATAGCCCTTTACTCTAGACCTATAGCCCTTTACTCTAGACCTATAGCCCTTTACTCTAGACCTATAGCCTATAGCCCTTTACTCTAGACCTAAAGCCCTTTACTCTAGATCTATAGCCCTTTACTCTAGACCTATAGCCCTTTACTCTAGACCTATAGCCCTTTATTCTAGACCTATAGCCCTTTACTCTAGATCTATAGCCCTTTACTCTAGATCTATAGCCCTTTACTCTAGACCTATAGCCCTTTACTCTAGACCTATAGCCTATAGCCCTTTACTCTAGACCTATAGCCCTTTACTCTAGATCTATAGCCCTTTACTCTAGACCTATAGCCCTTTACTCTAGACCTATAGCCTATAGCCCTTTACTCTAGACCTATAGCCCTTTACTCTAGATCTATAGCCCTTTACTCTAGACCTATAGCCCTTTACTCTAGACCTATAGCCCTTTACTCTAGATCTATAGCCCTTTACTCTAGACCTATAGCCCTTTACTCTAGATCTATAGCCCTTTACTCTAGACCTATAGCCCTTTACTCTAGACCTATAGCCCTTTACTCTAGACCTATAGCCCTTTACTCTAGACCTACAGCCTATAGCCCTTTACTCTAGACCTATAGCCTATAGCCCTTTACTCTAGACCTATAGCCCTTTACTCTAGATCTATAGCCTATAGCCCTTTACTCTAGATCTATAGCCTATAGCCCTTTACTCTAGACCTATAGCCTATAGCCCTTTACTCTAGATCTATAGCCCTTTACTCTAGATCTATAGCCCTTTACTCTAGATCTATAGCCCTTTACTCTAGACCTATAGCCCTTTACTCTAGATCTATAGCCCTTTACTCTAGATCTATAGCCCTTTACTCTAGATCTATAGCCCTTTACTCTAGACCTATAGCCCTTTACTCTAGATCTATAGCCTATAGCCCTTTACTCTAGACCTATAGCCCTTTACTCTAGACCTATAGCCCTTTACTCTAGACCTATAGCCCTTTACTCTAGATCTATAGCCCTTTACTCTAGACCTATAGCCTATAGCCCTTTACTCTAGATCTATAGCCCTTTACTCTAGACCTACTGCCCTTTACTCTAGACCTATAGCCCTTTAGTTTACTCTAGACCTATAGCCCTTTACTCTAGATCTATAGCCCTTTACTCTAGACCTATAGCCCTTTACTCTAGATCTATAGCCCTTTACTCTAGACCTATAGCCCTTTACTCTAGACCTATAGCCCTTTACTCTAGACCTATAGCCCTTTACTCTAGATCTATAGCCCTTTACTCTAGATCTATAGCCCTTTACTCTAGATCTATAGCCCTTTACTCTAGACCTATAGCCTATAGCCCTTTACTCTAGACCTATAGCCCTTTACTCTAGATCTATAGCCCTTTACTCTAGACCTATAGCCCTTTACTCTAGATCTATAGCCCTTTACTCTAGACCTATAGCCCTTTACTCTAGATCTATAGCCCTTTACTCTAGACCTATAGCCCTTTACTCTAGACCTATAGCCCTTTACTCTAGACCTATAGCCCTTTACTCTAGATCTATAGCCCTTTACTCTAGATCTATAGCCCTTTACTCTAGATCTATAGCCCTTTACTCTAGACCTATAGCCTATAGCCCTTTACTCTAGACCTATAGCCCTTTACTCTAGACCTATAGCCCTTTACTCTAGATCTATAGCCCTTTACTCTAGACCTACAGTCCTTTACTCTAGACCTATAGCCCTTTACTCTAGACCTATAGCCCTTTACTATAGATCTATAGCCCTTTACTCTAGATCTATACTAGATCTATAGCCCTTTACTCTAGACCTATAGCCCTTTACTCTAGACCTATAGCCTATAGCCCTTTACTCTAGATCTATAGCCCTTTACTCTAGACCTATAGCCTATAGCCCTTTACTCTAGATCTATAGCCCTTTACTCTAGACCTATAGCCCTTTACTCTAGACCTATAGCCCTTTACTCTAGACCTATAGCCCTTTACTCTAGACCTATAGCCCTTTACTCTAGATCTATAGCCTATAGCCCTTTACTCTAGATCTATAGCCTATAGCCCTTTACTCTAGACCTATAGCCCTTTACTCTAGACCTATAGCCCTTTACTCTAGACCTATAGCCTATAGCCCTTTACTCTAGACCTATATCCCTTTACTCTAGACCTATAGCCCTTTACTCTAGACCTATAGCCCTTTACTCTAGACCTATAGCCCTTTACTCTAGACCTATAGCCCTTTACTCTAGATCTATAGCCCTTTACTCTAGACCTATAGCCCTTTACTCTAGATCTATAGCCCTTTACTCTAGACCTATAGCCCTTTACTCTAGACCTATAGCCCTTTACTCTAGACCTATAGCCTATAGCCCTTTACTCTAGATCTATAGCCCTTTACTCTAGACCTATAGCCTATAGCCCTTTACTCTAGACCTATAGCCCTTTACTCTAGACCTATAGCCCTTTACTCTAGACCTATAGCCCTTTACTCTAGATCTATAGCCCTTTACTCTAGATCTATAGCCCTTTACTCTAGACCTATAGCCCTTTACTCTAGACCTAAAGCCCTTTATTCTAGATCTATAGCCCTTTACTCTAGACCTAAAGCCCTTTACTCTAGATCTATATCCCTTTACTCTAGACCTATAGCCCTTTACTCTAGATCTATAGCCCTTTACTCTAGATCTATAGCCCTTTACTCTAGATCTATATCCCTTTACTCTAGATCTATAGCCTATAGCCCTTTACTCTAGATCTATAGCCCTTTACTCTAGACCTATAGCCCTTTACTCTAGACCTATAGCCTATAGCCCTTTACTCTAGACCTATATCCCTTTACTCTAGACCTATAGCCCTTTACTCTAGACCTATAGCCCTTTACTCTAGACCTATAGCCCTTTACTCTAGACCTATAGCCCTTTACTCTAGATCTATAGCCCTTTACTCTAGATCTATAGCCTATAGCCCTTTACTCTAGATCTATAGCCCTTTACTCTAGATCTATAGCCTATAGCCCTTTACTCTAGATCTATAGCCTATAGCCCTTTACTCTAGATCTATAGCCCTTTATTCTAGATCTATAGCCTATAGCCCTTTACTCTAGATCTATAGCCCTTTACTCTAGACCTATAGCCCTTTACTCTAGATCTATAGCCTATAGCCCTTTACTCTAGATCTATAGCCTATAGCCCTTTACTCTAGATCTATAGCCCTTTATTCTAGATCTATAGCCTATAGCCCTTTACTCTAGATCTATAGCCCTTTACTCTAGACCTATAGCCCTTTACTCTAGATCTATAGCCTATAGCCCTTTACTCTAGACCTATAGCCCTTTATTCTAGATCTACAGCCTATAGCCCTTTACTCTAGATCTATAGCCCTTTACTCTAGACCTATAGCCCTTTACTCTAGACCTATAGCCCTTTACTCTAGATCTATAGCCCTTTACTCTAGACCTATAGCCCTTTACTCTAGACCTATAGCCCTTTACTCTAGACCTATAGCCCTTTACTCTAGATCTATAGCCCTTTACTCTAGACCTAAAGCCCTTTACTCTAGATCTATATCCCTTTACTCTAGACCTACTGCCCTTTACTCTAGACCTATAGCCCTTTACTCTAGACCTATAGCCCTTTACTCTAGACCTATAGCCCTTTACTCTAGACCTAAAGCCCTTTACTCTAGATCTATATCCCTTTACTCTAGACCTACTGCCCTTTACTCTAGACCTATAGCCCTTTACTCTAGACCTATAGCCCTTTACTCTAGATCTATAGCCCTTTACTCTAGACTTATAGGCCTTTACTCTAGATCTATAGCCCTTTACTCTAGACCTATAGCCCTTTACTCTAATCTATACTAGACCTATAGCCCTTTACTCTAGACCTATAGCCCTTTACTCTAATCTATACTAGACCTATAGCCCTTTACTCTAGATCTATACTAGACCTATAGCCCTTTACTATAGATCTATAGCCCTTTACTCTAGATCTATAGCCCTTTACTCTAGACCTATAGCCCTTTACTCTAGATCTATAGCCTATAGCCCTTTACTCTAGATCTATAGCCCTTTATTCTAGATCTATAGCCCTTTACTCTAGACCTATAGCCCTTTACTCTAGATCTATAGCCCTTTACTCTAGACCTATAGCCCTTTACTCTAGATCTATAGCCCTTTACTCTAGACCTATAGCCCTTTACTCTAGACCTATAGCCCTTTACTCTAGACCTATAGCCCTTTACTCTAGATCTATAGCCCTTTACTCTAGACCTATAGCCCTTTACTCTAGATCTATAGCCCTTTACTCTAGATCTATAGCCCTTTACTCTAGACCTATAGCCCTTTACTCTAGATCTATAGCCTATAGCCCTTTACTCTAGACCTATAGCCCTTTACTCTAGATCTATAGCCCTTTACTCTAGACCTATAGCCCTTTACTCTAGATCTATAGCCCTTTACTCTAGACCTATAGCCCTTTACTCTAGATCTATAGCCCTTTACTCTAGACCTATAGCCCTTTACTCTAGACCTATAGCCCTTTACTCTAGACCTATAGCCCTTTACTCTAGATCTATAGCCCTTTACTCTAGACCTATAGCCCTTTACTCTAGATCTATAGCCCTTTACTCTAGATCTATAGCCCTTTACTCTAGACCTATAGCCCTTTACTCTAGATCTATAGCCCTTTACTCTAGATCTATAGCCCTTTACTCTAGACCTATAGCCCTTTACTCTAGACCTATAGCCCTTTACTCTAGACCTATAGCCCTTTACTCTAGATCTATAGCCCTTTACTCTAGACCTATAGCCCTTTACTCTAGATCTATAGCCCTTTACTCTAGATCTATAGCCCTTTACTCTAGACCTATAGCCCTTTACTCTAGACCTATAGCCTATAGCCCTTTACTCTAGACCTATAGCCCTTTACTCTAGACCCATAGCCCTTCACTCTAGTCCTATAGCCTATATCCCTTTACTCTAGGACTAGCCAACTAAACTCAACTAAACTAAACTCTACAATTTATGATGGAGTTAAGCTGCAACTAGTCTGGGTGGACTGGAGCTCAGAGGTTTTTTATCAAAAGTGACTTCAGCACCCAAAGAATAGCCCACAATTACACAGAACAATGTTGTGTGTCAATCCCCCCTCTCCTCTCAATACTCAGTCTGACTCAGTCTACAGTCTATGTCTATATATTGCTCAACCTTTGAACCCAAAGCGAGAAAATGACTGCCAAGACAAGAGAAAGAAATAGAGAGAGAGAGAACCTTATTTTCCTTCCTAAATAATGTGTGCATGGGGGGGAACAGATCATTAACCACAGAACAGATAATTAACCACAGAACAGATCATTAACCACAGAACAGATCATTAACCATAGAACAGATCATTAACCATAGAGAACCACAGAACAGATTATTAACCACACAACAGATCATTAACCACAGAACAGATCATTATCAACAGAACAGATCATTAATCACAGAACAGATCATTATCCACAGGGAACCACAGAACAGATCATTAACCACAGAACAGATCATTATCCACAGGGAACCACAGAACAGATCATTAACCACAGAACAGATCATTAACCACAGAACAGATCATTATCCACAGGGAACCACAAAACAGATCGTTAACCACAGAACAGATCATTATCCACAGGGAACCACAGAACAGATCATTAACCACAGGGAACCACAGAACAGATCATTAACCACAGGGAACCACAGAACAGATCATTAACCACAGGGAACCACAGAACAGATGAGCGCAACTCAAGGTAGTATGAATGAACACATTCGGTCAGGTAGCTATACAAATGGTTACACTAACCAACAAATATGTGCATGATGTGCACATCTGACTATAAATTAAAATTGCAGATTGCGCCTTTAATCGCATTCAATCCGCCTACAATTTAAAAAGCCTTGCTTTCTGTAGCTTCATAATTCAGACGAATGTTCTTCCCCCCTGTCTGTCTGGTTTTAGAGGATGGTGATTGGGTGGAGAGTGGTGGGGAGGAGGAGCTGGCCCACGTGCCCTATCCGGCTTCTCGGTACCCCGTAGAGGTCATGGTTCAGAGGTCACAGGACTTCTTCAGCCTGATGAACCAGAGGAGGTCTGTCCGCTTCATCAGCCCCAAGCCCGTTCCACGACAGGTCATCGACAACGTCATCCGCACTGCAGGTAACACATGCATAATGCACACAGACACACACAGACACACACACAGACAGACACACACAGACACATACACGCGCAGACAGACACACACAGACACATACACGCGCAGACAGACACACACAGACACACGCAGACAGACACACAGACACGCGCAGACAGACACACACAGACAAGCACAGACACACACAGACAGACACACACAGACACACACAGACACACACACAGACACACACAGACACACACACAGACAGACACACATGAATGTGTTGTCTGTGTTGTCCAGGCACAGCCCCCAGTGGAGCCCACACAGAACCCTGGACGTTTGTGGTGGTGTCAGACCCAGAGGTGAAGCACCAGATCAGGCTAGTGGTGGAGGAGGAGGAGGAAGTCAACTACCGCCAGAGGATGGGGGACAAGTGGGTCAGTGACCTGCAGAAGCTCAGG